>NW_006159538.1:5440452-5446072 GCF_000334495.1 Tupaia belangeri chinensis | reverse complement strand
CCTAGAAACCCAACCACTTCCGGGAGAACGGTTGGTCACATGATTTCTGAGAAACGCTCAGTGAGGAAGTGAAGCCTAATGGTTTCAAGATGGCGGATAGCTCAAGATGGCTTCCTATGCAGTGCTCGCCACAGGGGACTGCCAGGCTGTTTTTCAAAATGGCGTAGTTGCACCATTTTACAGTCCACCGGCGGTAAATGAGGGTTTCAGCCTCTGCACATCCTCCCTAACCCTTCTGTTGTCCGTATGTAGTTTTTAGTCTTTAGTGCAGCTTTTCATTGTCTGTTATGAACCTGATGTTCTTGAAGAATTTAATCTTTGAAGAATTGAATCCCTCTCTTTTTTTTTTTGTATTAATAGAATGATGTTCATTTTGGAATTTTGTGATGTTTGGCCATGATTACATTCTGGTTGCACATTCCTGGCCAGGACACTACGTCCATGATGCGTCCTTCCCAGGGTGGCATTCTGGAGCTTTCTGTCCCTACCAGTGATGTTAATTTTGATCACCTAATGGAAGTATTTGTTTTCTCCATTTTGCAATTGCTACTTTTTTCCTTTCTCGCAACTTCAGGGAAAACACTGAAAAGATGATTCCAAATATTCTTCTTTTACTTAGAATTCTCCCTGGATTTAACTTTCAGGGATCATTCTTGCCTAATACTAACTGTACCATGATATTTGTGAAATACTCATTTTCCAGCTATAGCCCTCTATCAGCAGCTGGTTCTTGGAATTTTACTGTAAGCAATAATTCCCCCTTCTCTTTCATTTACTTATGTATTCATTATTGGTGAGAATTCACAAATTTTTCCTCCAATGATTTGTAATTCATTGCTGTACTTAAGTAATTTGGCCAGCTGGAGTCCCTCTGATCTGGTTTCCACATCCTGTGACATATTATGACCTCTCTCTTACTCTTCAACACTTCTTTATTTTCTGGCATAATAAAATGTCCTAGATTTATCTTGCTCCTATAACAAAAAGTGAATGATAGGCTCTGGAATCACTTATTTCTCTAAGAAGCCTGGTTCTTTTTACTGAGAGATGTTAGATACCAAGATTTGGGTGCTAGTTGTGCTCATTCCTATTGGACTGCTTTTGCCTCTTGATCCTTTTAGTAGACAGCTAGGGCTAGCAGGTGGCGTGGTGGCCAAAGGTGCTGGACTCTACATGGCCGACTGCAATTCGCATCCCGGACCTGGCAGCTTGCTTTCTCACTTTCTCTGTCTTCCTCTCTCTCATGTTGTCCCTCTCTGGTCAAATTAAAATAAATAAATAAAGTAATTTTCAAAAAGTAAATATCTGCATCTATAAAATATGCATCCTATGCACACATGTTCATGTAAACATGCATATTCATACACATATCCATGTCTTATACTATACACACATGAATATATATGCACAAAGCTTGCATATTCATGCACACACACATCATTTTCTTTGAGAGGTTTTTGCTATAGGGCACATGGGCTTGCCAGAAAGACAGAGAGAGAAAGAGAGACAGAAAGCAAGAAATCACCCCCAGGGGAGGATGACCACACCACAATTCCTTCTCCTCCATTCTCCTCTCGGGATCTTGGGCACATACACACATGTGCCTGGCGTGAGTTTAAACTACCAGGTCTGGGACTCGAACCGCAGTTGACTACGTGGGAGTCCAGTGACATAGTCATTACACCAACTGCTGGTCCCAATACACATGTCTTAGGAATCATGAGGTTACATTGCTATCTCCATTTCTATCTCCATAGGTTCTTTCTTGCCTTCTCCCAACTTACATTTCTACATACCTTCTTCTATAACAAAACCCGGGTCTCAACAGCAACAATACATTCTCTCATTTCTCCATTCCATAATACACACACAGTCATTTCAGAATTGGTTTACCTGTACCATTACAATAAACAAACTTACTAAAAAGGATCGAATATTTATTTATGATCTTCAACATTCATAAAAATGTTAGTGGTTAATAAAGAGAAATCTTAAAAACATCCTGTAGACTCAGAAACTCTTGAATAAAATCTGTTATAAAACTGAAATGTAAGTCCATTTGTGTGTTTGCTTGTTGGAGTTTTAGATATTTTCTTTTTAGGATGGAAAGGCAGCTGTAGTTTCCCGAGAACAACTTTTAATTGAAGACATGTCTGCAAACCCCTTTGTGTGAGCCCAGAATTCATTCAAATAGACACTTACGCTCAGTACATCTAGGTTTCGGTCTTGTTGAAGCATGCCACCAGACAGGCCAAACTGATCAGAGCAACGATCTACCTGACCGCCTAAGGAAACAACTTCCACTCTCTCAGGTGAGACCAAAATCAGTCACTCTTCCTCTCTCTTCAAAGAGAAGCGGCAGAAGCACTGAAAATTGTCTTCAGCTAGGTGCAGACTGATCTGAAGATAAACTCAAGCCCTGTCTTACCTCTTCACCTCAATTCTCCCATGACACCTAGTTTAGCTTTTTTGACTGACACACTTCATTTATTGTAAATCCCCCTATATTTGTTGACTTGTAGCTTTGATCCTAGGCATGCTTAGCAATGAAGCAAGGATCTAGAGCTATGGAATAGGAGAAGAAAACCTCCCAGTCTGGGTAACACGCATTTCGCTGGGTTGAATTTTCAGGAGCCTGATAAATGCTCTTCCTCTTTTCCCACCTGTGTAATACCGTGCATAGATTAAGAGATAGACACAGAAGATGAACATGTCTTCATTCCTGATGAAAGCTAGGCTGGAGAATGTGGTAGAGACTATGTTGCAACACCCAAATCCCCCTTTGGAAATGAATAAATCATTCCTCCAGCTGTGAGGAGTACTTCTAGATCATCCTCAGTTGACATCCTCCTCTGGGGATTGTTTTGGTGAACAAAACTGTCTCACCCAAGGTCACACCTTTCAGAGGCAGTCTGCATCCAGTGACTCACCACCTTGGGAAGATGAACGCCTGGCTTCCTCATTCCAATCTGGGACATGTCTGTGGGATTACTGAGACCTTTGTTGGGACTGCATTGTTGCTCAACTTCTCCCTCTGCCTATTCTTTCTTTTCCTCCCTTCCACAGGTAGCAACGCCAAGAGCAGTCCTAAGCAACTTAGTATGTTCTAATCTCAGAATTTGCCCCCCAAACTATCTAGCCTGTAATGTGTCCAGTCAGGGAAAGTATCTGGAGGAGTTTATATTTGGCCAAGTTTCAAAAACTGAAAGTAATACAGATCAGCAGAGAGTGTGATTCATTCCAGGGATCAACATGAGCGAAGGCCCAGAGGACTCAAAGACTCAGCTCTGGTATTCTTTTGCAGACCTTACCTGTCCTGTCTGACACTTGGTGTAGGGTCTAGTATGTTTAATGAATTAATAATGATGGGTGAGTTTTTCCCATTTATTTTAGGTTGTGGGTTGTGTGTGTTTGCTTGTTTATTATTATTTTTTCACAACAAAAAATAATAGAAACAAATCATATCAAGCAGGAATAATAACTACCATTTCTTGAGTTCTTCCAATATGCTAAGGACTTTACATGTAGTTTCTTGTTTATTTCTGAGAATGATCTTATGAGGCAGATACTATTGTGATTCTAATTTTATAAATAAGACAACAGAGCTTTTGCCACACAGAGAAACTTCTGCATGGCCAAAGATCCAGTGAGACTCTTGGCCAGGGGGTTGCTTCCTGGAGACAAAGAACCTTGAAGGAACACAGATGAGAGTTGCTGGAGTCCAGAGGGGATTGTTTCTTCTCTCTTAGATGTCCACATTGCCTGGCCCCATGGCTGGTTCTGGCCCACGGGATTGAAGCTAGGAGGTCTGAGACCAGGCTGTGTCTGGGTTTCAGGCTCTTCAGTTTGGAGGAGTGGCTTGAAGCTGAAAGTGCTCAGCCCTTGGTAAGAGAGCCATAACTTCTAAACTGAAGACAGTTTTACCACTGATCAAAAGAACAGAAACTTGATAGACGAGTTTTTCTTGCCTTTGAAAAAGAAGGTGCCAACATAAGGGCAATACTTAGAGATTGTGCAGAATTTTTCTTTTTCTTTCTTTTTTTCTTTCTTTTTTGAAACTGTTGAAGAAAGGTGTGGGGCTGGTTAAGTGTAAGGGGAGGACTTAAAAATTTTATTTTAAATTTTTCTTTCTTTCTTTATTTTTAGAAAGATTTTTGCTATAGGGCATGAGTGCTTACCAGAGAGATGGAAAGACAGATAGTCAGAAAGTGAGAAATCACCCCCAGGGGGAATAGCCATGCCACAGTCCCTTCTCCTCTATTCTCCTTTTGGGATTTGGGGCATGCATACACATTTGCCTGGTGTGAGTTTTAAGCCACTGGGTCTGGGACTCACGGTCAACTACATGGGAGTCAAGTAACCTAACCATTATGCCACTTGCTGATCCTGGACTCCTTGGAGTCTTTTTATTTTTTTGAGAGTTTTTTTTTTTTTTTATAGGATGCATGTACTCACCAGACAGAGAGATAGAGAGACAGAAAGTTAGAAATCACCCCCCAGGGTGGATGGCCACACACTACAATTCCTCCTCCTCCTCCATTCTCCTCTCGGGATCTTGGGCACACATGCACACACACGCTCACGGCGTGAGTTTAAGCCACCGGGTCCGAGACTCCAACCGCAGTCGACTAAGTGGGAGTCCAGTGACATAGCCATTACACTAACTGCTGGTCCCACCATGCTGTTTTGATAATCACAGCTTTATAGTATATTTGGGGGTCAGAGTGATATAGTATCCACTCCACTCTTCTTGTGCAGGATTGCTTTGGCAAGATAAGTTCTTTGATGATTCCAGACAAATTCTATGATTTTCTTTTTTAGATCTGTGAAGAATGTCTCTGGTATTTTTATTGGAACCGTGTTAAATATGTAGATTAATTTGAGTAGAACTGACATTTTGATTATGTTAATTCTTCCAATCCAGGAACATTGGATGTCCTTTCCACTTTTTTATGTCATTTTCAATATCTTTTCAAAGATTTTCATAGTTTTCTTTGTAAAGGCCTTTGATTTAGTTAGGTTTATCCCTAGGTATCTTATAAATTTTGTGGCCATGGTAAAAGGGATTTCTTTCTTCAGCTCTACTTCGTTCAACTTGTTGTTTGCATATAGAAATGCTATAGATTTTTTGGATGTTGATTTTGTATCCTGCCACTTTACTGTATTCATTTATAACTTCGAGAAGTTTTTTCATGGAAACCTTTGGATCTAGTAAGTATAGCATCGTGTCATCTGCAAATGGAAAGATTTTCAACTCTTATTTGCCTATTTGAATGCCTTTTATATTGTTATCTTTTTTGATTACATTGGCTAAGACTTCCAGCACTGTATTAAAAAGCAGTGGAGGAAGTGGAAGTGTTAGCTATAGGTTTTTTGTATATGGCCTTTATTGTGTTGAGAAATGACCCTTCTATACCAATCTTGCTGAGAGTCTTTTTAAAATATAATTATTATTATTTTTTAATTTAAATTTATTTACATTCATTCACTATACATCATTACAACATACAAAATGAGGTTTCCCATCCAGAATACACTGTATATAGGCTCAATCAAACACATCAACATACGTGTTATCATCAACAAATAATTTTCCATTTCTTGTTTCCTGTATATTTTG
>NW_006159538.1:5439701-5440280 GCF_000334495.1 Tupaia belangeri chinensis | reverse complement strand
CAGCTGATATATACATGTCCATGAACACAAGTCTGACTTTAGGCATAAACCTCAGTGAGTAGAATGAACATACTATAAAGTAGCACCTAGCTGGGGCTATATAGCTTACCGCAGTCATCAAATATGCATTGTTTTTAATTTCGAGAAAAAGAGTTTTCATGTTTTTTTTTTCTCCTGGAGCTTTTTTAAAATTAATTAATTTACATTCATTGCCTAAGCATTGCCACAGCACACAAAACGTGGTTTGCCATCCAGGATAGACTGCGTAGTGGCTTAATCATGCATGTCATCATGAATAATTTTCCATTTCTAGTTTCATATATATATCACTGTTTCTGACCTTCTGCCCTTTCCCACCCTCTTCTCACACTATTTCTGGTATCTACATTTATCTTCCATTCCTTTTCCTCCCACTTTTAAAATAATTATTTATTTAATTTTATTTACTCATTCATTTATTTTTAGTTTGATGAGAGAGACACAGAGAGAGAAAGAGGGAAATGAGAAAGCAAAGCCACGAGGTCTGAGACTTGAACCATGGTCAGCCATGTGGGAGTGTCCAGCACCTTAAACCACCAT
>NW_006159538.1:5438875-5439371 GCF_000334495.1 Tupaia belangeri chinensis | reverse complement strand
CTACTTTCAATAGTTAGTTCAGCTGGTAATTTCAAGAAAAGCAGTTTTGAATTGGTAAGGAAATTTGCTTAAAACTTAAAGCCTGGAAACAAGTTAGTATTCTGTTCAAATAGTAGGTACATGAACCTGTTGACAGCTCAAGACAGGACAAAAACTTAAAACTGGACAGCAAAGCCTAGAATAAAAGCAGCACTATTTTAGTAAAAAATTACAGAATGCTATTTCACCAGTTCATTCTCATGTACTTTATCTTCTGTTGTGGTTCTATCTTCCTGATTGAATTCTGGGATATAATATTCAACTCTAGACTTGTCCCTATGATTAAGCTGACCATTTTCTTAGTTTTTGAATTCTTATTTCTGTGTGTCTGAATTTAATTTTTCTGGTATAGCACTTCCTTGAGAAATTCTTGGAGATCTGGTCTGGTGTTGGTAAATTCTTTCAGGTTTTGTGTATCTGGGAATGTTCTTGTCTTTTCTTCCCATATGAAGGATAA
>NW_006159538.1:5429754-5437497 GCF_000334495.1 Tupaia belangeri chinensis | reverse complement strand
AAAAAAAGAGAGAGAGAGAGAGAGGAGGCTTCCTACCACTCCAGTTTGTGGACTGGAGGCTGAATTATCAGTGGAAAAACTTCATTTTGCTTATTCCCCTGAAATCACTAGTTCTCAGGAGCCATGAAGGTGTCTTCTCCAATCTTGCTGAGAGTCTTAATCATGAAAGGATGTTGCATTTTATCACATGCTTTCTCTGCATCAGTTGAATGATCATATGGTTTTTATTTTTCTTTCTGTTAATAAGGTGTATTATATTTATTGCCTTGCATATGTTGAACCACTCTTGGCATCCCTGGGATAAAGCCTACCTGGTCATGATGAATAATCTTTGTTATATGTTGCTAGATATGATTTGTAAGTATCTCGTTGAGACTTTTTGCATCTATATTCATTAGAGATATTGGTCTGTAGTTTTCCTTTTTTGTTATGTCCTTATGTTTTGGGGATGAGGATAATGGAGGCTTCATAAAATGAATTTGGAAGGTTTCCTTCCTTTTGAATATTTAGAAGTAATTTGTGTGGGATAGGGGTTAATTCTTCCTTACTACCTGCAGAAAGATGAAACTGAATTCCTATCTTTCACCATTAACAAAAGTAAACTCAAAATGGACCAAAGATCTGAACCTAAGACCTCAAACTGTAAAACTACTGGTGGAAATACTGGGAAAACTCTGGGAAACATTGGGGTAGGCAAAGACTTCTTAAATAATACTCCCAAAGCACAGGCAATAATCTCTAAAATAGACAAGTGGGACTATATCAGATTAAGAAGTTTATGCACAGCAAAGGACACAGTAACAAGTGTAAATTGACAACCCTTAGAATGGGAGAATATTTTTATCAAATATGCCTCAGAAATGAGACTGATAACCAGAATAAACAGGGAACTCAAGCAACTTACCCCCCCAAAAAAACGATTAACCCAATTAAAAGATGGGAAAATGAGCTGAAGAAAAATCTCTCTAAGACACACAAACAGCCAAAAAGCATATGAGGAAGTGCTCAACATCCATCATCATAAGGGAGATGCAGATTAAAACTACAATGAGATACCACTCTGTCAGAATGGTGAAGATTAAACATACAAAATGTGATAAATGCTGGTGGGGTTGTGACAAAAAGGGAACTCTAATATATTGTTGGTAGGAAAACAATATGGAGGCTCCTCAAAGATCTAAAAATAGAACTACCCTTTGATTCAGCAATCCCACTCCTGGGTATCTACCCAAAGGACAGAAGAATGCTGTTTGGAAAAGTGTTTGCACATCATGTTTATTGCAGCAATATTTATAATCGCTAAGACATGGAACCAACCTAAATGTCCACAAACAGATGAGTGGATGAAAAAACTGTGGCACATATGCTCTATGGAATAATACTCAGCCATAAAAAACAAGACACTGGCATTCGATAGAAAGTGGTCAAATATGGAGAATCTATTGCTGAGCGAAGCAAGCCAGGCTATGAAAGAAAGATACTGTATATGTCCACTTAATATATACCGCCTATCCACACTTTATGACAGAGATCAAAATATTGGAGAGCTTAAAAGCAATGGAAATACTTGTGGATGCTGAAGACAGTGTTGAGTGGGGCAGGAGGAGAAGGGAAGAGTATAGAGAAAGATAGCAACAGAACAAATAGCAAGGCATGACAGTAGTGGGACACAGAAATGTTTTATTACCTGTTGATGATGACATGTATAGTATTCTCAACTGGACTGGTCTGAGAAGTATTTCATGTTGGGTAAATTCTTTATACAAGTCAAATTATATAAAGTGATTGAATGTTTAAACATAATGAGAATAAATAATATTAATCTGAAAAAAAGGATGAAAAGCTATTTGATGATGATGTGGATAGCAATGTCTTTGTCTTGACTGATATGCACGGTAATAGTGCTGGAAAAAGAAATGTAATACACTTTAAAGATATGTGTGATTCAATGTAATATAAAAAAGGTTATGATAATAAATAAAAATAAATAAAAAAAGAAAATTTAAGTATTCAATGAAAGTCTAACTCAATATAACACCCAATATTAGAATATACTTAGAAGAATCTCTTTTAGCTAAGATTACTTAGTCTCTCAGGTAACACTCTTCCTCTTTTTATTTATTTGATGTGTGTGAGGGGTGGTAATGGTTGATAGAATCTTATGGCCATTGGGAAGATTTAAGGCCTTTGGGCCTGAGCTCTGTGGTTCCTCTGGTCTCTACTGAAGTGTAACTCCTGATCTGACCCTTCTCAGCTGGGTCAAGACCTGGGAGCACTCTGTGGCTGCTTCATCCTGACTTTGGCTTTTCTGCCATCAGAGACTCCTTTAATCAGATACCCATTTGGCATTGGTTTGGGTGCTTTACTCAGTAGCCCTGGGTGGGGAAGTCCCTTCCTCTTGCCATGTTGCAAACCCTTTTGCTGGACTCCCAGGTATTCCTAAACCTGTCTATATGGGACTCGGCCTCCTCCCAGTCTTCAGTAGGTTATAGGACAGGCCTCTGGACTTCTTTGCTCTGGGACTTTTCTAACACTTCTCCTCAGCCTGCCAGCAGGTAACTGAAAGACCCCCAGCATTGCTCTTCGTTTGCTCCTTCTGTGTCCCATTCGCTCCTGGGCTGGAGAGTGGAGCTTGCGTCTCTGCCGGCTTCACTCCCTTCTTTTAGCACAGAGGGAAGGAAGGCCAGGCTTAGACCCTGACAGCCAAAGAGGGAGACAGAAGAACTTGGAAAACCATGTCTCTCAGTAACTTTGGGTACAAAGCTATTACCCTACTGCCTGACTTGTGCTTCCTAGGGCTAAGTACTGCCTTGGAAATTCTCTTTACATTCTATCTAATCTTGAGGCATCCTTATCAAAAAGACCATGTTGTTGGAAAGGAAAAGAATAATAATGGTAAATAATTCAAAATATTAACGACTATTAGACCAGCCTCTTTGAAAAGCCCCTCTGTTGGCACACTGTGTGCTGTGCAAGGGGGTACCTCCAGCCGGAGACACTGCGACCCCATTCAGGACCCTCAAATCTTGGTCTGGTTAGAAAAAATAAAAAGGAAGGAAGGAACAGCAGTGGTGTAGCAGATGACAGAGTGATATAAGAGCCCCGGCATGGAATAACAGGAGGGGAGGGTATCTCACCCAAAGGACATCTTAAAGGGGAAAGAAAGCTGCAGAAAGCAAAGCATATGAATGACTGAAATGGGGTTTCATCACACATTACTCACTCCTCTCATTCGAGATAATAGCCAACTAGCAATCATGCATCATCTATGCATATTGCTAGAGAACATGTGAAAGAGAAAGAGGGAGAAAGCACCCTCAGTGGGGCGTGGTCTTGCTGCAATCCTTTGTTCTCCATCCTGTCAGGATTTGGGGCATGCACACACATGCACCTGGTGTGTTTTTCAAATTACCAGGCCAGGATCTAAACTGCAGTTGGCCATGTGGGGCCTGGCTCTCTGAGCTGTTACTGCTACTGAGCCGGCCCTAATAGGTACTTTTTGACACACTCTTTTTCTTCACCTTTCTCAACCCCAATCTTCTCTAAATAGTTGCCCTCATGTATCTGGAATATTTTTACTGTTTTTCTTGCCAGGATGTCACCTGGATGAATAAGACATTCAGTCTTCCTTGGTAGAATGTGTAAGAAATTCCTTATTGGAGCATTCTGGCATGACCCCAGTGAGGGCCTGAGCTTCCGCATGGTCTTGATTCAGGAAAGTCCGTAATCTACCCTTGGCCATCCATCCTGTTGGCTTATAAAAAATTGCAGTTGGCACCTGGAAGAAGGCTCTGCTGGGGATATGCTTTGAGTTTTTTTTTTTTTTTTTTTTTTTTTTTTTTTTAGTTTGCTGTAGGGCATGCATGCTCATCAGAGAGAGAGAAGGAGAGAAGGGGAAAGTGAGAAATCAGCACCCGTGGGAATAGCCACGCCATGATCCCTTCTTCTCTCAAGATCTTAGACATCACACACTTATGCCCAGAGTGTTTTTTTAAACTGTCAGGTCCAGGAATTGAACTGTGCAGTCAGCCCTGTGGGAATCAGCTGATTTAACCTCCATGCCACCTGGAATATTCTCCTTTTTAATGGAAATATTTTGGGAGTTATTATTACCCAAAGCATTTGCAGCATAAATGCCCAAACCGCTATTCGGTGGTTGGTGGAAGAAGATGATTATTTCCTCTGAGTGTTTGTAATCCATCCAGAGTGACGATGGCTAGATGAGGATGTGCATACACAAATCAATGTGAAATGACCTATAGTTCTGTACTGATCACTTGTAAAGTGCCAAGGCAACAATTTATTTTTACATTTGAAATTAAGATTTATTTTTCTATGAGATTATGAAATTCCTGCTATTACATGACAGCCAACAATTGTCCGGTTGTTCTAATCTGTCTTTGAAAGGAGGAATCATTCTTTAGCTAAGTGGCTGTAGGACCTGTAGCTTTTATCCATTCATTCAGTCAATTTCTTTCTTTTGTTTCTTTTTAAATATTTATTTGTTATACACACACACACACACACACACACACACATACAGACATATATATACACATATATACATATTATAAAGCAAAAATTACAGAACATCTGTTTTTCTCAACAGAAAACTTCACATTCTTTGTTGAGTGTCTCTTCCCTTTGTCCTCCCCACCCAACCTCTACCACGCACTCTCCGCTCCCCACCCCCCTCCTTTACAGTCTTGGTATCTACATGTATCCTCTTCACTATCAGATCTTCGGATCTTTTCATTTCTGCCATAGAGTGCAGACATTCAGTATATATTAAGTGCAGATATACAGTGTATCTTTTTCAGGGCCTGGCTCACTTTGCTCATCATTAAATCCTCTGTATTTGTCCACTTTGAATCAAATGATTGGTCTCATTTTTTTCTTTTACTCCTTTCATGAGAATGAGAGAAAGAGAGAGACAAGCAAGCACCTTCAACAGGGTCTCACTCCACCGCCCACCCCACTCAGCCAGGATCATGGACACGGCACGCTCACTGTGTCCAGATCGACCTAGGAACCAAAGCGGCCATCTTCCATATGGACCAGTATCACTTAAGCAATGCATCCCCACTTCACCACCAAGCTGGTCCAATTTAATCCACTTCTTTTTTTAAAAAGTTTTTATTTTAATCATGATACAGAGCATGAGCACATGCACAAGACAGAGAGAGAAAGAAAAGTGCCCTAGATGGAGTCTTGCCACACTGTGACCCCACTCCTCTAGCCTTCCAGGGCGTCTTATGCGCGCATGCGCACACCCAGCATATTTTGGTCGACCTGGCCAGAATCTAAACGGCTTTCAGCGCCGTAGCCGTACGCTCACTGCACCTCCTAGGCTGGTCCAATTTAACCAATTTCTAGTTTCGAGACTGCTGTGCTCCAGGCAGAAGGCTGGGCATCAGAGTCACAGTGGTGAGAGAATGAGCCAGGGTTCTTTCCTCCTTGGAGCTTATAATGTCAACACTCTCCATTTACAGAGAGATTGGCAGGTCAGAAATCTTCTGGGACCCTGTAGAACGCCTGAGCTGCAGTTGCTGTGTAAAGAAGAGGAGGAGGTTAGGTTATCCGAGCATTTTTTGAACTGCAGATCACACAGCCCATTAGTGCGTTGTGAAATCGATATGGAAGCTTGAGCCAGGCACTTAATAAATAAATAAATGTAACAGAACACATGGAAGTGTATCCCATACCTTGAGGATAAGACTTGTTTTAATGATGAGCGTGTGTGTATGTCTGTGTACTTGTGATGTAAACCCTATCTCGAGCTGGAGGGCTTCCAAACAATTTGAGCAAAGCTGGCTAAATGCATTGAAGTTCCTCGGCTCTACTGTTCTGAAGATTTCCGATAATGATTGCTTCCCCCAAGTACCTGCAGATTATGTTAGAAGCCATCATCTCTCACTTTGATCGCATCCCAAATTTCCCTAACTTGGATTCAGTTTTGCTCTTTTAGTGCCTATTTCTACTCTAACTTAGCAATGTAAACTTAAGGGCAATTCTTGTGGCTTATTTGCCTTTAAAAAAAAAATCTCCCCTGCAAATAACCAAGAACTTTGTATACAGAAAGTTGTCAATAAATAATATGTCTTATTTTTTTAAAAGACCTTGGTTCAAATCTTCAAGTATATGTCAAGTGCCTGTTATGTACAGAACAAGTACTGTCCACTGTGCTAGGCGGGAGAAATGCTATAAGCGTGAATAATGGGGTGGGGCTTCGTTTTTGTAGCTCTTCTCATCTCTACGTGGCTCAGAGGTCTTTAATTAAAACCATAACCCTCCCCCCACACCTCCTCATCCCTCTCTATCATTTCTCTATAGCACTTACCACCGGTGAACATGCCGAGTGTTCCTTACTCTGTTGTCCTGCCCACTAAACTTCACGAGGGCAGGGAATCTCATCTGTTGGCTGCTGTATGCCCAATATCTGGAGCGGTGCTGGGCACAGTCAGCACTCAGTGATGGCTCATGGGATGAGGGACGCAGGCCATGCCAGCATTTTCCTGTTGGGGGATGTGATTTCCTCCTTCAGGAAAGGTGGCAGCCCTCATGTTGGAATGTAAGCTGGTGCTCAGTTAGTGGAGCATCTCTGCATTGCTCCAGGGATGCAGTTGGAAAAACATTGTAGAAAATGGCAGTGATCAGTTGCCTCTGAGCACTCAGCGAGATCTGTCCCCACCACCCCTCACCCCCCATCACAGTCTACTGGAAAACTCAAGAGGCTGGAATGTTCCTCCACTGAGGATGTCCTCTCCTCCAGCACTGCCCCGAGCCTCAGTTCCCTGTCTTGGAAGAGAGCACCACTCTTCACTCAGTTGCTCCGTCTCACACTAGGAATTACCTGTGCCCTCTCTAAAATCTCCCACATCCGGTTCCTCTCAAGGACCTATCTCCTTCCACCCCAATACATTCTCAGTCCGAATGCTTTACACCACTTGCAGCATTTGCACCCAGTCCAAACCAAGACAGCCTGCAGTAGCTGCAGAACGACTTCTCGGCTTCTACTTTTGACCCTGGAATCTATTCCCCACAGAACAGAGATCATAACTTCCCATATTTGTGAACACTAGAAGGGCTGTTCAAAAATTCATGGAAAATGTGTATTATTAAAAGATGATGCATGGATTTCAAGTTCTTTTGTATCAAAATAAACTCATCCTTTATTAGTTTTTAAAGCTTATTTATTTTTTTCTTCTATGAGCAAGAGAAACAGAGAAAGATAGAGAGAGAAAGAGACAACACTCTCAAAAGCCCAGCGCTGGAATCTAACCAGAGCTTTAGCCTGCTTGGATCATGGGCACACATGCCTGGCACATTAGAGGAGGTTTCAAAACACAAACCCAGAAGCATCCCATGGGGTCACCCTCACAGAGTTGTACCACTGTCCAACCCCCTAAACTCATCATTTAATTCCACTTTCCATGAACTTTTCAAAGTTCCCCTCATACTTTAGTGACATAGAAAATTGTTGAAATGAAATACTAGATGAAAAGAGCCAGACACAAAGTGGAATAAATAGTACTACCCAGATACAAAAATACATACATTTTTACAAAACTCAAGGGAAGCACATAGGTATATTAAGAATACGGTAGTTATCGCTGAGTGATGGAAGTCTGGATGGTTTAAATTTTCTTTCGTATACTATCTGGTATTGATGAAAACTCTACAATAAGCAGGTAGTCACTAAAAAAAAAAAAAAAAAAAAAAAAAAAAAAAAAAAAGAGCAAA
>NW_006159538.1:5427593-5429342 GCF_000334495.1 Tupaia belangeri chinensis | reverse complement strand
AAAGGGGGTTTAACAAAAAAAAAAAAAAAAAAAAAAAAAAAAAGTGAATGAGAGAAATGTTGCAAGCCCAAGGAAGTAGCTCTAATGAAGATCAAATGTAGCTTAACAGATTTATGTTAACTTTACCAACAAAAGTAAAATCGGACTGAACTCTCTTTTACTGATGACCTCGAACCTCCAGTCACTGTGTTAGGTGCTTTTCTTGTGTTTTATTTCTGCCAGAAAAGATTGATTCTGTTTTTATAGATGAGAAGATGAATTCAGAGAGAGTAAATGGTTCATCCAGTCACGGAGCTGATTGGACAAGGAGAACACCGAAGTCCAGAAAACCCACCCCAGCTCTTCCCACTGCTTCGTAGGCTTCTCGTACCCCAAGGGCTGGGATCCAGGCGGAAGTTACAGGAGAACTGTGGGGGTGGGGATCAGAGAGTACTGAGCAAAGATGATGAGAATGAAGTTGGTGACACTCACTATCAATCGATTAGAGCACTGTTCATAGAGATCCTTGAACTTGAACCTTCTTAGCAACATGGACTTAATCGTCACCTGTACAAGCTGCGTTAAGTTGAACCTTGACTAATTCTGCTTCTTTGCCCTAAAAAAACAAAGCCCAGCTCTGGGAGCTGATGACTCTGGAAGGAGGGAAATGGACTGGCTGCTGGCACATCCGCAGAGGGCCCAGCCATCTCAGGGGAGAGGGGAGGAGCCCAGGGAAAATGAAGGACACTTGCAATTTCCTTCAGTGCTCCCGAGAGACTGCTTTTTTTTTTTTTGAGAGAGAGATTTTTGCTATAGGGTGTGTGTGCTCACTGGAGAGACAGAGAGACAGAAAGCAAGAAATCAACCCCCAGGGGATGACCATGCAGTAATCCCTGCTCCTCTATTCTCTTGGGATCTTGGACATGCACTTGTGCCTGGCGAGAGTTTAAGCTGCTGGGTCCAGGACTTGAACAGTGGTAGACTATGTGGGAGTCCAGTGACATAATGATTATGCCATCTGCTGGTCTTGAGATTGATCTTTTAAAGACAAACCGCACCTCCCATTACACTTAGAATGGCATGCATTGCTGCACCCCTCAAGGTCTGACCCTGCCTGCTTTGCCAACCTCCCAGTTACCTGCCTCCTGGAGCTCACAGAGGCCGTTCCCTGCAGGGTTGTTGTCCTTGCTGTTCCTGCCACTCACATTTCAGGGGTCCTTCTTGCTCCTTCCTCAGATTTTCACCAGCAGGCTCCCTTTCACAGTTCTGACTTCAGCTGAAATAGATACTCGGGGACACATCTCTGATGGTTCATTTAGAATGCCCCCACACTCCATCACCCTTTACCCTAACCTTCCATGAGCAGAACTTTTTATTACATACTACTATATTTAAAGTATATACAAGGAATACGTGTAAAGAAGGTATGGTATAAAGCCCGGTCAGGTACTGAACACCTGTAAAGCCACCAGCCAGTTTAAGAGCTGGAATGTTAACAACACTGGGACCAGCAGTTAGCATAATGGCTATGTTGCTGGACTTCCGTGTAGTCAACTGTGGTCCAAGTCCCAGACCCGGTGGCTTAAACTCAAGTCAGGTGTGTGTGCATACATGCCCAAGATCCCGAGAGGAGAATGGAGGAGAAGGGATTGTGGTGTGGCCATCCCTGACCCCGGGGGGTGATTTCTCGCTTTCTGTCTCGCTGTCTTTCTGGGGAGCGCACGCGCCCTGTAGCAAAAACCTCTCCAAAAAAAAAAAAAAAAAAAAAAA
>NW_006159538.1:5420704-5427214 GCF_000334495.1 Tupaia belangeri chinensis | reverse complement strand
AGCCCCGCCCCCTGTAGAAAAAACCCCCCCAAAAAAAAAAAAAAAAAAAAAGAAAAAGAAAAAAGAAAAAAAAACCACTGAATTTATTTTTTGCATAGAACCTTTTATCATCTGAAACTATATTGTATATTTATTTGTATCTTTTACTTTGTTATCCCTAATGGAATGTAAGCTCCGATGCTTGCCTTGCTTATTGCTATATACTCCAGAGTTTAGAATAGTGCCTAGAAAATAAATATTCAGAATGAGTGAACAACTGAGAGTAAAGCAGGAAGGTCAGAGGAGCAGGCTGATGGTGGTAGGGGTGGCCCTTCACTGACCCACCAGACACGGCTGCCTCCTCCTCTCTTTCCCCCAAAGTCTAGTTAGTGTGTAGCTGGGTAATGTGAGCTGTACCATCTAGTTATGCAGACAGAAGCACGCCAGGTGATTTGTTTTGCCTTTTGAGACTCAGTTTGTGATCTGGTAAAATAGAGACAGTAGAGCCTACTTGCGGGCTGTCTAGGTTAGAGATGCAAGCCTTCTCACCTTGTCAGCCTGACAAAATCTGGGAGCGGCAGGGCCAATCTGGGAAAGGGCCACAGATGCTGTTAGGCTGCTTCACACCTGGTGTGGAAAACAGACAGACTCTGGGGAGGCAGAAGTGCAGCGCACCGAGCAGAGACCCAGGCCGCCCTGGAAGCCATGGAGAACGTCTCCTGCCCCCAAAGGCCACTGTGTGTGCTTTAAGCCTCAAACAGGTGCCCAAGACCAGGAGCAGGCCCCTGGTACAGTGGGGTGGCCTGGCCTGGGTGCTGCCTCTTGGCAGAGGTGGGAAGTTTCTCAGAGAACAAACACAGGGTCTTGGTGCCTGACTGGAGGCTGCTCAATCACTGAAAAGAGAAACCTCTCTTCTCTTTTCTCTTCAGGAAAAACTTAAGTAGAATCTAGGTTTTCTTCTCCAATAGAGATGTCTTGATTAAGTTGGACTGTCGCAAATTTATTTCCAAAGCATTCTTCGATGCCCCACTTTGCCTAGCAAATTAATTCATTAATTAATTAAACCAACATGCACAAAGCAACTAATATGTGTCAAGAAGCTCTATGCAGAACTTTGGCTTTCAAAGATATGCATTAGTACCTTCTTCCTGACTCTGGGAGCAAGTTCCAGGCCAGGATGAGGAAAGGGTAAGTGAACAGGGCCAGAATAGTGATCTCAGCATTACACCAGGGAAAATGGAGCCCTGAGGATGGAGCAGCCAGCTCTGGGAGGCCGGGAGGAGCAGTGGGCGGCCCCATGCAGGAGGTACTTTCACACTGCAGTGGAGGGCAGTGCAGGCCAGCCCAGGGATGCTGAAGCAGGAGGTCTGGGGGCATACAGGTGGGGGAACAAAGGAGAATGGGGTGTGTGTGCAGGGCCTTCTTGAATGACTCTCCCCCGCTTTTGTTTGTTTGTTTGTTTGCTATAGAGCACATCTACTCATTAAAGACAGACAGAGGTAGAAAGAGAAAGGAAAAGTGAGAAATAACCCCCGGGGAGAGGGGTGGCCACACAAGAATCCCTTCTCCTCCATTCTCCTCTCAGGATTGTGCACACACACATACACCTGGCATTTATTCCAGGCTGCCAGGTTTGGGACTTTAGCCATGCAGTTGGTGATTCACGATGTGTGACTCAACCACCTCAACCACCGTGCCCCTGACTGGCCCAAGCTTCTTTCCTATATGAAGGTAGTAGAGCAACAGGATCAGATTTGTGTTACAGACTACTGTTGTGGTAGACAGTTACTCCTTTGCCTCTCTACCACCTTCACTCACCCTCAGCTAGTTATGGTACCTTTGGGGAATCACCCTGCCATCACTCACAGGCCATATGGCTCCCTCTGATCCCTGAGTGGGCCTATGAGTCAGGCCTGGCCAATCAGTGTATTTCATTATTCTATACCCAGGCCACAGAGATTGGTTTAGGAATGTGTGTTTACCTGTGGTGGTCCAAGGAGACTCAGTTCTTGGGCTGTTATTGGCTCTATCAGATGAAGTCCTCTTTCTGCAAGTCGTAAAGCACGAAGGCTGCTAACCTATGGCTGGGAGGTCAGCAGAGGGAGATAGCTAGCTCAGAGTTTAGCCAACACTGAGGAAAACAGATTTAAGATATGGAGAGGACAAGTCCCGACACCATTGCTGGAGCCCCTGAATTGGCCTCTGTCTGGAGTGAGATCTGTACCTGAAATTTCAGCCATGAAATATCCATTTGGCCTGAACCAGTATCAATTATGCTTCTTGTCTGAACCCTATAATTCTTTCCCAAGTTTCTCCATTAAAGCAAGTCCCTGCCAGTATTTTATGTCAGAGATGGTAAGGGGAGCAAGGCTATAACCTATAGCCCAGCTTAACTGCTATCCAGTGTCCATCCATTCCCCATTTCTTTTACAGCAGGAAGGTTTTAACTAGTTTTTAATCTAACCTGCTTAAAATTATAGTGAAGATTCATTGTTTTTTTCCCACTTATTCTTAAGTCAGATTTTTAATATCAAAGTATTGTCTAAATGATAGACACATGTTTTAAAAGGCAAAGACTATTTAAGAAGTAGACCTTGCACAGGAACCAGCAGTTAGCGTAATGGCTATGTCACTGGACTCCCACATAGCCGACCACGGTTTGCGTCCCAGACCCAGTGGCTTAAAACTCACGCCGGGCGCGTGTGCGTGCATGCCCAAGATCCCGAGAGGAGAATGGAGGAGAAGGGATTGCGGCGTGACCATCCTCCCCTGGGGGGTGATTTCTCGCTTTCTGTCTCTATGTCTCTCTCTGTCTGTCTGGCAAGCGCACGTGAGTTTAAGCCACTGGGTCCGGGACTCAAACCACGATCGACTACGTGGGAGTCCAGTGACATAGCCATTACGCTAACTGCTGATCCCACATGTGATACATTTTCAAGAACCTGGGACCAGTATTCAAACCACAGTCAGTCATGTGGGACTGTGCTACAGGGTTGACCCAAAATATAATTTTATTTTTCAAAAATATTTGAAGAGGCAAAACATTCATATAGTTTGAAAACAAGAAACTATGAGAAGTTTACAGTGAAAAGGTTCACATCCATCCTTGTCACACAACTGCCAAGTTTCAAATCCCTCAACCTGTGATTTGTATTCTTCTCGAATTTTAAATACATGTTCAGTAACATCATTATCATTTTCATCAACAAAATATATATTCTTCTCTCCTGCTCTCTTTTGCACCTTGATTGCTTTTTAATTTAACAACACACTCTGCAGGCTTCTCCATATCAGTAGAAGAAAAATGTCTTAGTCAGTTTTGAACAGCTCTAACAAAATAGACTGGGTAATTTATAAATGATAGAAATTTATTTCTCACAATTATTGAGGCTGGGAAGTCCAACATCAAGGCTCCAGCAGAATCAATGTCTATGGTGGATCTTTTCCTCATAAGTGGTATCTTTTAGCTGTATCCTCACCTGTGGACGGGCAAACAGGCTCCTTCAGCCTCTTTCATAAAGGCACTAATCCCATTCATGAGGGCAGAGCCGTTATGACCTAATTACCTCCTAAAATCCCAACCTCTTAATACTATCACACTGAGTTTTAGGTAAAAGAAAGGGAAAAAAAAAATAAAAAGAATTGTGTACTACATGAATTCTATCTTAATAAAGCTATCAAAAAAAAAAAAAAAACTAGGCAAATGATCCAGAGTAAGTCAGTTAATATTGTTAAAGCCTGCCATGCAAAGTATATATTACTCAGATTCTTGGCACAATAAGCAAGCCCAGTGGAGAAAACTTCCTGATGACAAAATGTAATACTAATAATAATGATATTAATAATCACGTTATTAACAGTAACTAAGTAGTAGTAGTAACCAAGAATTGATATGATCTTTATGGTTAGTAAGCACTTTCACATTTATTTGATTAAGTCCTTCCACACCATTTGAATCATATGAGGGAGGCTCATTATATATATCTTACACCTGAGGGAACAGAGGTTCAGTGAGTTTAGGGCAGATGAGATCATTGGATAGTAAATGCTGGGGCTGGGAGCAGGGCCCTGATGCACCTGCCTACAAATTCCATGTTGTTCCTCTAAGCCTGAGAGGGCAGGGACCATGTTCTGTCTTGTTGACAATGGTATCCCTAGTGCCTGGCAGGGCAAATGAATGGATGAATAAGTAGTAAACTTCCACCCTTTGAACTCCACAACCACGTAATGTAAAATGCGGCTCTCGCTCCTCCTCAAAAAGGATACTGAGAAAGACAAATCGAAGAGAAAGTGCACCCTGAAGATTTAGTGGGTGGTGGCTAGCAGCCCATTCACCTACTCCACAAGTCACACTGACTCCATCCACGTCTAGGCACAGGGAACAAGTTGGGAATATCTTAGAGCCTGATGCTTTCCATTTCTACGGGCTTTGTGCATTGTCCTCAACCAATGCCCTACTGGAATTCTCCTCTGGGGCAAGCAAATCATTTCAGTCCCTTCTCCAGACTCACACTATCTTGAATTCTTTGTCACCCTTTGCACCCCAGAGAGAAGCTGAAATTTCCAAGGCTGAGGCCTTCTCTTAGCCAGTCTGTGCTGAACCAGGCCCAATTTAAAGAAAAATTATAGAATCCCACAAAGAAGATACAATCTCATGAAACCAGGAGAGTCTTTACTCATAGAAGCTGAAGGTGATAATAGAGATGGCTTCTTGCTTCACAGAGGCTGTTTGCCCTTCCTGCCTAATGTATGAGTTGGCTTATGACTGAGTTGGGTTGGTTGTTTCCGATGGTGATAGAAGAAAAAGCAAAGGTGCTCTTTTCCCTTAGGTTTTAATTTCTTCACGGGCTCCTTCCTCATCAGACGCATGTTTTGCAAATATTTCTCCCATGCTATGGCTTGTCCCTTTAGACTATTGATTGCTTGATGTGCAGAAGCTTTTTAGTGAAATGCAATCCCACTAGCCCATTTTTTGTTCTCCTTTCTTGATGGTAGAGTGGAACACTCAAAGAAGGAAGCAGACTTAAAACACTGTGAGTCTAAGATGATTTGTTAAGAATTGCACTCAGTTTCCTATGTATGTGGAGGAAGACTTAATTGCATCTTAAGTGAGTGTTAGAGGGGAAAGGAGAACTGGGATGTGTTGGAGGTATTAAAAGCCAGGACAGAAAAGAGCCAGATGGGGTGTGATAATAAATTTAATAATAGTAACAGTGATCATCATAATGCCTCATAATTTCACACTTACTACGGCCAGATGCTGTGCTAGGAGCTTTCCATATATTACTTCATGTATAATTCTTACCATCATCTCCATTTTATAGATGCAGCAATTATCTGACAAATTCCTTGATAAGCCAATAACTGAGATTTGAACCTACATGTCCCTCCAGTGCTTTGGTAAAGAGTACGAGGAATAAAGAAGGTGGAATCCTTGCTGGAGATCCCTCTCCTGAGAGAAACTTGGGTCCTCCCTGATTCTTGAATATGGCTGAGTCAGAAAGCCCAGGGTCTCCTCAGCCGGAGGGCCTACCTCTCCAGCTCAAATGTGAGCACCTCGAACATAGGGTTGCTTCTGTCTGCTTGCTGCATCTGCCAGCTTGGCTCCCAGCCTGGCCTCAGGCTGTGTTTGCCAATGGAAGTGATGAACACCATGATCTTTCCCTTTTCCCATGGAGCCTCCCTGAGGAGAACAATGCCTTGATGCTCAGAGCTCACCACAGTTGACAAAGCCCTTTTCCATCCATTGTTCTGGAGACCTCAGTGTCACCCCAGACGCTCCATTCCTGTCACAGCTGACACCTAGCTGCTCATCAAGTGTGGCCAGTGCACTCTTAAAGCTGACTCATCTGGTCCTTCTGCTCCTTTTCCACTGTCACCCTCTAGATCAGCGTCTCCTTATCTTCCTTCCACAAGAACTCTGTGATGATCCTCACTTCCCTTCTTGCCTGCACTGACCCTCATTTTCCACCTCATAGCCAGAGAAACCTCTCTGAAATAGATGCCTGCCCAAGTCTCTCTCCTCTGATCTTAAAAGCAAGTCCCGCCTTGTCCACAGGCCAGGAACCCCTCTACTTCCCAATCTTGGTCTCCCAGGACCCTGGATCTTGATTCTACTTCCCTTTGTCTTGCCAGGCCCCAACACTTCCCTGCTACTTGACCACAGTGTCAGGAGTGACCCACAGGGCTGTGTGCCTGAGTCACCTGAAAATACCACACATACATCAAAGAAGAAAAAGCAAGGACCCAGAGGCACTTTCCATCCCTCCCTTCTTGTCATCTCCTTGTTTGCACAAGCATGTCCATTTGCCTCATCTAGTTATGTCACTAGCTTGGGTACGTGTGCAGAGAAAGTGGCTTGAATCAGGGTGTTGGGGGAGGGGAGGGACATAGGGATGGACCGTCACCTGGTCTCATTTCAGAGATGATTATGGCACAAAGGGAAGTGAAGCATGACTTGGCAGGAGGTACCATGGGATCTGTCTGCAAGCCCCTTATGTTCTAGATGTCACAAGCCCTCCCAGCCTTACG
>NW_006159538.1:5409237-5420405 GCF_000334495.1 Tupaia belangeri chinensis | reverse complement strand
ACAACCTTTGATAGGTAATGTCACTAACAGTGAGTATAGCATTTGTTAAACGAAACCCTTGTATGATTCTTTATGAGAAGCACTGTTGGAAAGCATTCATGTGAGTTTATCTAATTTAATCTTCATGACTACTCTCTGGGGAAGGTAAATATTATGATTCCCATCTAACAGAGAAGAAAGCTGAGGCAAAGAAGGGTTAAGTAATTTGCCTAAAGCAACACATCTAGTAAATAGTAAAACCAAGATTGGCTCCTGAGACTGTGCTCTTAGCAGATGGGAGAAATATTTGCACATCGTGCATCTCTTTTGTCAGCTTGCTGGAGGCAAGCCTACCACCCTGCCAATGGGAGCATTGTCTTCCAGAGGCCCTGCACTTAACCAGCGCTTACTAAGTGTCTGCAGAACCTCTAGCCCCCAAGTGGCCTGTCAGCCTCGCCTTGCATGTGCTATCACTTACTATTTCATCACAGGGGCCTCATACTACTTTTCAATCAGGTTTCACTACTCCCATTTTGTGGGGGAGAAAACTGAGACTCAGGAAGATCATGGCAAGGCCACATATCCATAGTATTCCTAGGATTTGCAACCAAGACTCACCATCCATAGCAGCTGTGCCTTTTCTACTCCCCTAGAAGGGAGATCTGGTTTGAAGGCAAGCAATGGCATCTATCCATCCCATCTTGGACTCGTGGGTCTAAAATACCATTGAGGCACATGAGAAGCCAAGCCTGGTTTGCAGCATTAGAGATGATGGACCAGAGTTAGAGTTTTGGGACTCGCCTGTTGTGGGTGATGGTTGGGTCAGCAAGAGAAGGGAAAGCAAGTAAAGGAATGTTTAGGAATTGAAGAGGGCCAACGGCAAGTCTTGGGCAAGGTTTGTGTAAATGGAGTGAGACAAAGAAGAGAGCATGGGGAGGGGATAGAAAAGAGACAGGAAGAGCAGAAGAATCAGAACCAGAACAATAACCCCTATCTGTTTACCATCCTGTGGTTCACCGTGAGTCCCGCCGGTCTTTATCTCTTATGCGTAAACGCACACACAACACACATCTATATACCCATCCACAAAACCCCCAAATCCAGTGCGGGCAGCAGGCTAAGTGCTGTCCATTATTACTGCCAGTTTACAGGTGAGGAAATCCAGAGGGCAAAGACATACCCCAGGGACAACAGCTCTTCTGCAGCACAAGTGATATGGGACTCTCTGTATCCCATCAATATAGCTTTGGAAAGAGGGGTGGGTGAGGGGCAAGTGACAGTGTTAAGTCTGGCATTGATTGAAGTGGGAAGTTCCCTTAGAGGAGGCCATATACCTGGCCATTGGAGCCTTGGTGGGGTTGGGGCCAAGAGAACAGGGATGCAAACTAAGGAGTGGGTGGGGGTGAAGAGGTGGAAAAAGCTGGAATGGATGCCTGCCTTGTTAGAGAGATTGGTGAGTGCAGAAAAGAACCAGGGGGCCTTGGGAGGGGGCTGTGCCCCTGCCCACCTCTCACTCCTGTGCTGCCCTCTGTCTCTGTACTCTGCTACTCTCCCCCTGCCCTTTCCCCTCAGCCCCAACACCCTTCCTCGCTTATTTCTGTCTCTCTCTTCCCTGTTTTCTATTGATTCCTCTCTGTCGCAGGGCCCTTCCCTGTCTTGCCCTTTTCCTTTCCTCCTTTGCCTCTTCTCCACCTGCCTTTCTACATCTGGAAATCTGAGACATTTTTAATTACTGAATAAAGTTTTATCCTACTGATTTTTAACTTAAAGATCAGGAGAACTGAAATATTTTGTTTCGTCTCTCTTCAAAAGGGAGGTGCTTCCTAAATATCATCCTTGGTGGGTTTTATGGGCAAACCAGTGGCTTTCAAGAGGAAGAGGCAGATTCTTCATCTCTGGGTGATGGTGCCAGGGAGCAGAGAATTTCTAGATTGAGGCAGGAGAAGGGAGGCCACTTTTCTCTTTTGTTCCAGGTGAGACAAGCACTTGAGGCTCTTCCCTGTGATGAGATCACCCACCATGCCCAACAAGGTGCTAAAAAATAATTGCCCTCAATGAAGACATACAAATAAATTACTCTGCTTGGCAGAGAAAAGTCACGGGAGTCGGCAAAACTGTGCAGGCAAAGTATCCCTCCAGCTACTGAGCTCCAGGACAGCTGTGCTTTGACACCCTCCCCCAGGAGTCTGCTGTGGCAGAGTACATAATTCTGACAGACTCCATGGGACCCAACCTCACTCCTGGGACAGACACGGAAGTTATGCTGCGTCGCCCCTGCCCCAGAAGCAAGCACTAAGTGGGTGGGTGTCAGACACCACCTCCTCCAGGGAGTTCCCCAGGGTAAACAGCAATACCTCATCTCCCTACTCTCTTGTCCACTGCCCTGAGGCCTCAAAGTCAGTAATAGTGGCTCTTACTGGCTGTGATTTCACTGTAGGGATAAGCACTTGAGGCTACCTCACCGTCAGAGGGCATATAAAACTAGGACTAAAGACGAATGGGACTGATGTCATCTTGAGCTCCTCATTTATTTGGACTGTGATTTATTCAGACTGGAGGCATTGTTTTTAAGGGTAAAAAACACCATGTCATGGAAGTTGTCTAAAAATAAAATGCATTTAAAAAATATTTAAAAAGAAAGAAATGGGAGGAAAAGATAGAAGGAAAAAGAAGCTTTGAAGGTTTCTTCTTCTTTTTTTTTTGGAGAGGTTTTTGCTATAGGACGTGTGCACTTGCCAGACAGACAGAGAGAGGCAGAAAGAAAGGGAGAAATCCCCCCCCGGGGGGGATGGCCATGCCGCAATCCCTGCTCCTCCATTCTCCTCTCGGGATCTTGGACACACGCGCACACGTGCCCGGCGTGAGTTTTAAGCCACCGGATCCAGGACGCGAACCGCAGTCGACTATGTGGGAGTCCAGCAACATAGCCATTACGCTAACTGCTGGTCCCTGAAGGGTCTTTTAATAACCTCATGGTGAAAGTAAAAGGGCAACCCTACATGATCAAGATACGCTCAGAGGACAGGCTGGGCCTTCTCCCTCTCCCAGCACTGCCGTTGTATAAATCACTTCTGCCAATCTTAAATAACGGGTTAGTCACTTTTTTGACACACCTGACAGAGAGATGAGAGGTTTTCTGCTATCTGAAAGGGGAAAAATAATGCAGAAGCTGGACTTTGCATTTATTTCGTAGGACCAGAGTCTTTCATCAGTGCATCATTTTGCTGACTTTCTTCCAAAAAAGCCCGAGACAATGGTTGACATGTCAGGGTGTGCCCACAGATGATGGCATGCCTGCTGCTCCTGAGGCCACTTTCAGGGCTAGAGAAGGGAGACAGCACATCTAGATGAGCTCTCAGCAGGGAGTCGTGAGGGGAGGAAGGACGGCTAATTACAGAGCCTGAGGTCTGTGATAAAAGTAGGGACAGTAGAAAAGAGGGGCAGCAGGAGAAAGAGTGGGAAAGGCAGGAGGAGGAAAAGGATCACAGAGAGCGCCCTCCTCACCCTTCCCTGGACGGTGCTTTCTGATTCCTAGTCTTTACACTGAGAGCTGTGTTGGGGCCGCAGCGTGAGCCTGCTCAAACTGCTTGGGCCTGGGTCAGAGTTTGTTGGTCCTGTCAATCTGTCCACACTAGTTTGATTGCTGGCTAGGAAACTGTCTTAGTTTGGGTTCCCCTGGGAGCACATCCTGAGACAGCATATTGAGTGCTAGAGGACCTGTCAGCTTAAACTCATGCCGGGTGCATGTGCGTGCACGCCCAAGATCCCGAGAGGAGAATGAATGAGAAGGGATTGCAGTGTGGCCATCCCCCGCTGGGGGGCGATTTCTTGCTTTCTATCTCTCTGTCTCTCTCTGTCTTCCTGGTGAGCACATGCACCCTATAGCAAAAACCTCTCCAAAAAAAAAAAAAAAAAAAAAAAAAAAAAAAAAAAAAAAAAAAAAAAAAAAAAGAAAAAGAAAAAGAAAAAAGAAAGATATGTACGGTAATATCTTTGGACTAACATTCATATTGGAAAAATTAAAACCAATTAATTAATTAATCTTTAAAAAGAAAGAAAGCATATCTCTATAGAGCTTGGAATGGAGCCATTGCAAGAGAGCCAATTTTTGATACCTATGGTTTCCAAAGGGTGTCAACAGCACCTGCAGGACAGGTTAAGTATAAAGACATTCTCTTCCCTGACTCAATCCTGGAGACTCAACAGTAGGAAGTGGGGAAGAAGTGAAGAACAGAGGAAAGAACATAGCATCCTTCTCTTCACAGCAGTTTCAACAAGCTACGGGGCAGGACTGATCTTTGAGGAAGGAAAGTAGGAGGGAAGTGCTCTGAATTGTGTATGTAATCAAACGTTTTAAGGTTAAATCAGACTAAGCCTTTTAAACCCACCAAAGTGGCCAGAAAGCCATAAGGGAGAAGTCAGTGAAAACAATAAGAGAAAAACAAAACTGTTACCTATTGTACAACTACTTAATTCAGCCCATTCAACAAACTGGTTTACAGGAGTTGACACCAGATCAATATCATAGTTGTACTATACCATTGGGATGTGTGTGTGTATACATATGTCTGTGGGTGTGCATGAATTTATATAAACTATACAGCATTCATTCTATGGTGTGGGCTCATTTATTAGCAACAAACAGTTTTGTTGTCTTTAATTTATGGTTCTTAGTAATGAATCCCTCTAGGAATCATTAAGGAGCAGGACCTGAGCCAGGTGGACCCAATCTAAATTACAGTCCCAATTTGGGGGCCTCACGTGGGCAGAGCAGGTGAAGAGCAGTCCTAAATGAACTGCTAATAGGTATGTGAGAAAGCTCTGTCTGCTTTGGTGTTCATGGGAGGAAGGGCAAAGGAGCCTGGGTCCGTCCTTGGGAATAAAATCTCATACCTTTGTTTTGATGTTTTGATCTGCAGGAATCCAGGTGAAATATCCTCCATCAAACTCCTCCTAGTCTGGTCTCTTTAGCCCATTCCTCCATTCCTTTTGTCCCTGTGGAGCTCTCCTTCCACTCTGTCTAGGGCAAAGCTTCTCAGCATCAGATGTGTATTAGAACCACCAGGGACTAGGTATTTCAACTTAGTATTTCGAAAATATCCGAGTGCCAAGGTTTTACTCCAACTGAGTCTTTGGAAGGGAGGGTCTAGGCATTATTACTTTTTTATTATTATCATCATGTTTTTAAAAAAATTATTGCCAGAGGGTGCATGTGCTTGGGAGAGAGAAGAGAGGATGATAAAGAAAGCATCCCCCCTACACACACACACACAACAGGGTGTGATCACAACACAACCCCTTCTCATTGCTCCATTCCATTAGGATTTGGGGTGTGCAATATGTACCAGGTGTGTTTTTCAAGGTGCCAGGACTGGGATTCAAACTGCATGTGAGATCCCGCTTTCTTAACCACCAGGGTACAGGCCAGCCAATTAGTATTTTTTGAAAAGCTCCTCTGGTGATTCTTCATGCAAACTTAAGGTCTAAAATATGGAGGAGAATGTGAAGCAGAGGTCAACTGTGTCCGTTTATTATACATAGGGGAAGTAAAGTCTTCAGACCACCACTTCTGGGCTTGGCCATGTACAGTACAGGATTCATGCTTTCCTTCACTCACTCATGCATCCATCAACTGTTTATTGGCTGTCTACGATGTGCCTTGTGAGTACAGCAGTGAACAAGCCAACAAAACCTGGATCCTTGTGGAGCTCATATTCTATTGGACAGGGCATTCCTTTTTTTGAGTGAAATCTCTCTTTTGGGTCTCAGGTGCATGATGTCTGGAGAGCACATGTCAGAGTATTAACAGGTTTCCTGGTTTTGTAAAGCACATTCATATCTAAGCATAGCCTCATACAGATGACCCACTTAAGACTGGTGGTCATCTTGTGCCCAGGCCAACAGGATCCCAAGGGCTCTGAGTGATGGGAGAGTCTACTGTCCACCACTCAACTGGGATATATTCTCTTCCAGCTTCCATCCACAAAGGTTTATTGGATCAACACAGATAGGGAGGACAAGTGTAGCACAGGCACTAACAGCCACGTGCACTAGGATGAACCTGATATTGTTGTGGGATGATGATGGTGTGTAGACAATGTCAGGATGATCAGTGTTTCTATTGGTTTTTCACATTAGGAGTCTGAAGCAGGGCCTGTCCTCGAACTCAAGTCTTTATTTGTCTAGTCTGAGTCCTCTCCTACCTCTAATTATGGCAATAGTTAGCAACATGCCCAAGTTAATTCTACAGAAGCTGACCTCAAGACCATGGGAGGACAGCCTAATGCATTTACTTTATGTCTTTGTCCCAGGCTTTAATGGCTTAGCCAATCCCATCGACTTGCTTTCCTCTGGATGAGAGGGAGTGCTATGTTTGTAGAGGCCAGGATCAACCGCAGTTATGATTCACGGGCTAAGACTAATTGTTATTACCACTTCCATCTGGAAAGTGGACAGAGCATGTTCCTGGTGAGAAGTGTAATTAGAGTCTTGGGATGCCTTGGAGGGCTGAGGACAGCTAGGCAGTGTGGTGGGCAGACAGCATCAAGGCAGAGCAGTAGACGGTTTCTCAGATCAACCCTGCCCATGAATCTCAAAAGAGTGGAACATAGAGGGTAGAGGAGCTCCTGGCTTTGGTGTGCTGGCCATGTCCACCTTGTCCTTGCACAGAAGAGCCTTTGGTTTGCCTGCTCTGCCTTATTCACTTGGTGTTCCCATTCCCCTTTCCTGCCCTCCTCCTCATTCTCTCTCCCTGCCTTTTTCTCTTCCCACAGGTCAATGTTCATGCCTAGAGCCTTTGGTCTGAAGTCCTGAACAGCACCTGCACTTTTGGTGACCACTTTCAGCTTCACCCCCAGGTCACTCTCCTCAGGCCCTTAGTCCTACTCCTGCTAAGTCCTTCAAACTTCCCCTTGGGCTCTGAATGCTAGTTAGGGACAGTGAGAGCTTTGTGGAGGAGAGAGTCATTGCAGTTTTCAGGGAGCAACAAGAAACATGCAAACATCAACTACAGTAGTCAGAACCAATATCCTTTTTTATTCCATGACTTTAAGCCATGGTTGCCCTTTATCGATGGTTTGGTACGTGCTAGGCATCATGCTAGTTTATGTGTTTTACCTTATTTAATCCTCACCATAGGCTCAAGAAGTAGGTCTTATTTTCTTATTTTCCCATTTTACACTTGAGAAAAGATGGACCTTGAGGTTTTGTTTTTTTTGTTTTGTTTTTGCTTTTTTGTTTTGTTTTGTTTTGGAGAGGTTTTTGCTATAGGGCGCGTGCACTCACCAGAAAGAGAGAGAGAGACAGAGAGACAAAAAGTGAGAAATCACCTCCCAGGGGTATGGCCACACAGCAATCCCTTCTCCTCCATTCTCTTCTCGGGATCTTGGGTGCACACACACATGTGCCCAGCATGAGTTTAAGACACCAGGTCCAGGACTCGAACACCACAGTTGATTACATGGGAGTCCAGCAACATAGCCATTACGCTAATTGCTGGTCCCTTCTTTTTTTTTTTTTTTTGAGAGAGAGAGAGAGGGAAAGTGAGAAATCACCCCTCCCCTGCCCAGGGTAGATGGCCATGCTACAATTCCTTCTCCTCTAGTCTCCTCTTGGGATTTTGGGCACATATACACATGTGCCCTGGAATGATTTTCAAACCACTGAGCCTAGGATTTGAACTGCTCAGTCAGCTATGTGGGATCCAGTGCCTTAACCTCTATGCCACTTGCTGGCCCTAAAAATTTAAAGTAATTTTCCCATGGTCATTCCACTAGCAGGTACTGGATTCTCTAATGCCCATATATATCTGGACTGGGTGGACTAGGGGTTGGAGAAACTATCCTCATACAAACATTTAGGAATCCAAGCTGAAGTGGTTCAGTCACCTCCAAGGGGAACAGAGAAGGAATACAGTGGCAGAGAGTTTCCGAATTCATTGATATACCCACATTAAGGGAATGCAAATAGGCTGGATGGGAAAGAAACTTTAGCCTTGAAGAGGAGGATTCAGAATCTAAGTCAGGAATTGGGACCTTGGCCACTGGCTGAGATGAAAAGTGGGGTCTCTGGTCTAGGGACTAGGTATGGCACTATGTGGGAATGGAGGAAAGAAAATCCTAGGCAGAGGCCCAGTCTTTGAAATGGGCCAACACACGAAGAAGAGGTAAAGTGTCCTCTGACAGGAAGCAGAGGAAACACAGGTATCTAGAGCTATCTCTAGTCCCTTGGTTCATGAGTCTAATTGGCATGAAGGAGACCTGGAGAATCCACTACATGGGGCTGGGACACCAAATCCAAAGTTGGGTTGGCAACTATATCCTAAGCCTCCCAAGTTGAAGGCCACTGGTCAATGTCCAGCTTTATTTTGCATGAGTTCATGTATGGAGGAAGCATGGAGATGCCCAGATTGGGAACTGGGAAGAGCAAAAGAAGGGAATGAAGAGGCAAGGATTCCAAAAGAAAGCTTCTCTGAAAGTCTCTCTTCCTACCTATATGATAAAGACCCTACGTTCCTGGGAGAACAGAAAACAAGATGGGACACCGCTTAAACACAGCCCAGGTCATCTCAGTTGACATAGAGATAAGTAAGATTTTTTACTCTCATTGTTTTATTGGCTGAGACATTTGTGTTTCATGGTGGGGAGTGGCTGGTAACCCAAATGGGATCGGTATCAAGCAGTAACTAATAGGCATTGAAAAGTTACTATTGCCAAACACAGCAAAACCCCATGAGTTGGGCACTATTACCATTTTTACTGATCAGGAAACTAAAGCTGTGAAAGTTAGGTCAAGATCATGCAGCTCATGTGTAGTAATCCCAGGATTCCAACTCAGTCCTAAGTCTATACTCACAACCACGGTGTAACACCACCATTCCGTGGGAACTGCAGGCCTCAGGCTAAGTTCTCTTGCCCAGGAGATCACTGGAATCATACAGTGACTGAATCAATGAAAAGGTAAATGAATGTGCTCTCCCTAAGAGCATCATCCAGACACAGAGGCCCAGGCAGGTCCAGGGGACAATGTAGTTAAAATGAGCCCTGAATGTTGGCCACATCAGAATTCACTAGAAGATGTCCCAAGATGAGGTCAAAGGTTCCAAGCCTGACCACTGCAAATGAAACGAGAACCCCCAGCCATTCTATTCCCTATCTGTTTCTTGGGCTTGACTTTCCTTAGAATACATGGATCTCATCATTCTCAAAACTGTCAGTCTTCATGAAATTTCATGCCTTGTCTTCAACGTCCTATATTATTAAATGGTAATATTTAAACTGGGATTCCCTATCAGGATTTTAGAGGAACACTTCTGGTTCTAGAATGGGCAAATCAGGTGAATATACCCCTACTACTTTTGGATAAAGTTAGGCCTGAAAGAATATTCCTCTTTTCAGATGCAAAACTCCATGCAAAGATACAATGTGACTGGATGAAACTGGTACCTAACCCAAGTCCTGCTGCTTGGCCAATCAAAAACTAATACTTGAGAGACAAGTGTTGGCAGAAAGGAAAGGTAGCTAACATCCTAAAGAATTATCTCCCTGTTCCAGTCTAACAAGAAAGTTATAGTTAAAATAATTACTGATTTAATGTATTATTATTTTTAAAATTTGACCAGAGAGAGAGAGAGAGAGAGAGAATGGAAAAGTAAGCCACCAAGCCCGAGACTCAAACCATAGTTGACCATGTGGGAGTCCAGCGCATTAACCACCACACCACCTGCTAAAGTTTATAAGGGGAAGTAATGGTGCGAGTAGAGGGGAGGGTGACTACGTGCTGTTTTGCCCAGCACACCAGGGGGCGTGGTGAGTACATGGAGGTCCTGGGACTTGGTGTGGGGGGTGAGCACATGCAGAATAGCTGATCCAGGACTTTGGGAGGGAGGCAGATGAAGTTCAGTCTGTGGACTGGCACAAGGTCTCAGTCCAAAGCAGGGAACAGTGCTTTGAGGCAGATACACACAATGTTTGGAGGAAAGAGTGGTATCCAGGATGGGGCCCAGTTGTCACTGAGCGCAAGATCATCACGGACAAGGAGGTCGAAGAGGAAAGGGAAGTGGGTCTCCTTTGTTCAGAAACTTGACATCTGCTTCTTCCTTTCTTTCCATGCTTTCCCTCTCCCACTTCCTTTTCTTCTTCCTCCTCCTGGCCCATGACTTGCAAGGTCAGGATCACCATGTGGCCTGGACCAGCTGCTTGCCCCTGGGGTATCCTGAGTCTGGATGGGAGGAGGAGAGAATCACCCTTTCTGGTGAGCCCCTCATCCCTTTGGACTCCCCTGGATTGGAGGTTGTGGGACAGTTGCTTAGCTCCGCTGACAGAATATTCATGGTTGTTGCTTGTCATCTCAGCACCGCCATGTGGTGCTGCCTCTGGCTAGCTCTCTAGGGACTTTCCATAATCACACAGAAAGAGGGTTCTCCTCTTCCTTAACTGGGAAGGTTCACTTCCTTTTTGGAGTAGGAGCTGAAAACAGCTTCCTTGCTCCTAATGCACCTCATGTAGGCTCTAGACAGAGCCCCAGAGCCGACCCCTTAGCACCTCCCTGTCCATCCAGTACTGTGCAGGTCACTCCTCCACTGCCCAGTTCCTGTCCTCTGGGCTATTCCCAAGGGCAGGCTGCTTTCCAGTTGTCCTCTCTAATTTGTATTCTTTTCCAGGCTGCCTGGACTTACTCCCTTTTTCTCTTCTTGGTGTCAAAGCCCTGGAATGCTTAAGATTCTGTGCAGGATGGTAATTACCAGAGAGAACCAAGAGACTCTTCACATGTCCCAGTGCCAAATCTTTCAAAATCCCTTCTTTCTCTTCTTTCATTCGGATTAGAGACTTCAGTTTCCCATCTCACAATTCCTCACAATTTACAAAATACTCTAATTATTTGTTCAGAAACTTGACATCCAGTTCTGCCTTTCCTTCCACCCGTCTCCTCTCCCACTTCTTTTCCCTGCTCCTCCTACTGGTCTCTTGATCTCTCACATGGGAGTCTCCTCTTTAGGTTGGGTAGTGGGGAGGGCAAGTCAAAAATGCCCAGAGCAGGAGAACCAGCAGTTAGCGTAATGGCTATGTCACTGGATTCCCACGTAGTCGACCGCGGTTCGTGTCCTGGACCCGGTGGCTTAAAACTCACGCCGGGCGCGTGTGCGTGCGTGCCCAAGATCCCGAGAGGGGAATGGAGGAGAAGGGATTGCG
>NW_006159538.1:5378766-5408885 GCF_000334495.1 Tupaia belangeri chinensis | reverse complement strand
CGTGTCCCGGACCCGGTGGCTTAAAACTCACGCCGGGCGCGTGTGCGTGCATGCCCAAGATCCCGAGAGGGGAATGGAGGAGAAGGGATTGCGGTGTGACCATCCCCCCTGGGGGGTGATTTCTCGCTTTCTGTCTCTATGTCTCTGTCTGTCTGGTGAGCGCACGCGCCCTACAGGGAAAATCTCTCCAAAAAAAAAAATGCCCAGAACAGACAACTGGAAATGAAAGCTACACTGAAGAGCTGAAGAATGTGTAAGCCCAGGATTTTTGTCCTGTTTTGTCTTACAACTAATCATCATAGAACTTGATTAGCTGATTTGCTAATTCCAGTATGATCAGCTTGGTTAATTACAGACTATGCTATTCAGGTCAGAACACATGCCGATAATCAAGGTGTTGCGGCAATTGCTCCATCCGTGACCTGTTCCTGATTCCAAGCAGTCTAGGGTGAGTTCCATAGGATTATATTAAGCTCCAGGCTCCCTTCAAGGTCCTGGGCAGGAGGGAGGTTGTTCTCACTTCTTTCTACGTCAGTTTCCAACATTAGGGATGTGGTTGGGATTCAACAATTAGAAGAAGGACTAAGGTGTTCTAAGACACAGGGCAGTCTACCCTCGCTGGTTCCATAACTTGACAAACAGATGGACCTTCGTAGGGGGACAGTGGGGACTCTTTTCAGGCCGGGTGTAGTTAGAGAACACCCAACTTGGGAAACAACAATGTGGACCCCTTGAGCTGGTCTCAGTGGCCTGGGCAGAATAGACACCTTGATTTAATCCGCATCGAAGAGATTCCTGGCTACTTCCTAGTCAGCCTGGATCTTTACCTGTCCCACTTCTAAAGGCTCCCTGGCTGGTTCTCTCACATCCACACACACACTCCAGGCTACCTCCTCGCATCATCTGCACCATATTTTCCCACAGAACTTTTTTCTTCATAATATATAAAGAAGACTGGGAAAAAAATCTATTTTTTCCCTCTTTTCTCTCCCTTACCCTCCTTTTCTCTCTTCTTATCCCTAACTCTTCTTCTTTTTAAAAATTTTACCAGAGGGTCCATGAGGTGATTGGAGAGTGAGAGAGAGAGCAAGAGCGAGAGCGAGAGAGAGAGAGCAAGAGAGAGAGAGAAACCACCCTCATGGAAAATGCTCACATTGTAATTCCTTCTCCTCTATTTCTCTTTTGGGATTTTGGACACACACACATGTGCCAGGCATGATCCTTCAGCTGTCAGATCCAGGACTCGAACTGTGTGGTTAGCCATGTGGGATCCAGCTGTGTTAACCACCACTCCACTGGCTGGTCCTTTCCCCTAAGTCTAAGGAGGTACCAGGGAGGTGCGATTACACCATGTGCCCGAGTAAAGCCAGAATACTAGTGAACAGTCCACTTTCCTTCTACCTGGAGAGCCATCCTTCTTTTCTAATTGTTCATGTTCACAGAAGCCTCCAAGAAACTCTGGGAATCAATTCCAGGCAACACGTTCCTCCTGCTCCAGGCTGATGTTCCTTCCTCGCTGCTATGAAAGCACTTAGCACAGGGCCCTATGGAAATGTGATGCCTTTAGGTTTCAGTGTTGTGTTTCTATGTGTTGGGAGACCTCTTCCAAAGAAAGTAGCTGAATTTGTAGGTCAGAGTGGAAATCTGCAAGGATGGTTTAGAGTGGGGAGGGAAGATACGCAGGGGAGGGAAGATTGCTGAAGTGGAATGACTCTGGACATTTGGGATCGGGTGGTGTGCTTCAGCCCCATAGGAGGGCTATGACCCTACTCCCTCTTGGGTAGGATAGCTATGGAGAATTTCTACTGCTGAAGGGACTCCCAGGGCTCCTGGATTTGCTCACCAAATCCTGAGCCCCAGGACGGATCTGGACTTTCTTCTATATACACTCCATCCCCAGGTTCCTGGCCCTGGAGGCCAGCCTTCTGCTAGGACCTCTCTCCTGTCACCGAGGGTGACTGCTAAGACTGAGGGATTATCTCCTTATCAGTGTTGTCAAGTGCCAAGAGCAAAGCCAAGGTTAAGGTCTTATTCCTTGTAGAGAATGTAGACTCCTTGTAATAGAAGTCCTGTGGAAATGTATTTCCTTAACTCAAAGATTTAGTTCAATGGGGGGAATATTCCAGATTTGAAATCCACAAGGATTTATAGAGTACTTCCTCTAATCTGGAGCCTGGACTTAGAACTTATTTCTTTTGATGCTTATGTCATTGGATGCTCATAGCACCTGCTAAGTAAGTCTAATTGTTTCTATTTTAAGATGGAGATGCCAGAGAGAGCAAGAGAGAGAGAGAAACCACCCTCATGGAAAATGCTCACATTGTAATTCCTTCTCCTCTATTTCTCTTTTGGGATTTTGGACACACACACATGTGCCAGGCATGATCCTTCAGCTGTCAGATCCAGGACTCGAACTGTGTGGTTAGCCATGTGGGATCCAGCTGTGTTAACCACCACTCCACTGGCTGGTCCTTTCCCCTAAGTCTAAGGAGGTACCAGGGAGGTGCGATTACACCATGTGCCCGAGTAAAGCCAGAATACTAGTGAACAGTCCACTTTCCTTCTACCTGGAGAGCCATCCTTCTTTTCTAATTGTTCATGTTCACAGAAGCCTCCAAGAAACTCTGGGAATCAATTCCAGGCAACACGTTCCTCCTGCTCCAGGCTGATGTTCCTTCCTCGCTGCTATGAAAGCACTTAGCACAGGGCCCTATGGAAATGTGATGCCTTTAGGTTTCAGTGTTGTGTTTCTATGTGTTGGGAGACCTCTTCCAAAGAAAGTAGCTGAATTTGTAGGTCAGAGTGGAAATCTGCAAGGATGGTTTAGAGTGGGGAGGGAAGATACGCAGGGGAGGGAAGATTGCTGAAGTGGAATGACTCTGGACATTTGGGATCGGGTGGTGTGCTTCAGCCCCATAGGAGGGCTATGACCCTACTCCCTCTTGGGTAGGATAGCTATGGAGAATTTCTACTGCTGAAGGGACTCCCAGGGCTCCTGGATTTGCTCACCAAATCCTGAGCCCCAGGACGGATCTGGACTTTCTTCTATATACACTCCATCCCCAGGTTCCTGGCCCTGGAGGCCAGCCTTCTGCTAGGACCTCTCTCCTGTCACCGAGGGTGACTGCTAAGACTGAGGGATTATCTCCTTATCAGTGTTGTCAAGTGCCAAGAGCAAAGCCAAGGTTAAGGTCTTATTCCTTGTAGAGAATGTAGACTCCTTGTAATAGAAGTCCTGTGGAAATGTATTTCCTTAACTCAAAGATTTAGTTCAATGGGGGGAATATTCCAGATTTGAAATCCACAAGGATTTATAGAGTACTTCCTCTAATCTGGAGCCTGGACTTAGAACTTATTTCTTTTGATGCTTATGTCATTGGATGCTCATAGCACCTGCTAAGTAAGTCTAATTGTTTCTATTTTAAGATGGAGATGCCAAAACTGAGAAAGGATTCCAGAAGTTTCCTCTACTCTACACAGTGGCCTTTCCTTTCTCCCCAAAGCTGTGCCCTGTCCTGTCCCCAGCTACCGTAAGTCTAGGACACGCCCAAGTAAAGGAGATCTCAGGCTTTTGATTCAACTCCCATAAAAGCAGACAGAACACCCACCACATGGAGGTGTCAGTTCTCTCTCAGGCTGTGTCTGTTATTCATGGCATCTCTGTGATGGACTCAGGCTCTCTGAGCTTTGCAAATTAGTTATGGAATAGTGGGCGGAGATATGTAATGCACAAGGGAACCATCCTGCAACTTCCCCAGTGTGTCCATTTTATTTTAATACTGTCTTATACAAATTAGGCACAAATACATATGTTTTGTATATATGCATATTTGTATATTATTGATAGATTATATATAAATGTATATACAATTTATACACAAATACAAATATATGTATTTATCAAAACAAATGAATATAGAATGCAGTTGACAGAAAAATGAACTTGAGTGTGATAGATACAATTCTAAAGTATCCCCCACGATTTTCCAGTAAAGGAATACATAGGAAAATTTCAGGATGGCCAGCTGGTGTGATGTAGCAATCACACAAGTGCCCTGGATCCCCGGGCTGGTCTACAGGCACCCTGGACCTGTGCGCATGCACGCAAACCTGAGGAGCTGGAGGACTGGAGAGAGGGGACTGCAGTGTGGTGGGCCATGTCAGGGCACTTTTCTCTTTCTCTATTTTTACATAAATTATTTATTTGTATGATGTCAAGAATGTGTACACTCTATAATAATGATAATAAATAAAGATCAATTTTTTTTAGAAAGAGAATTTCAGGAGTATTAGGAGCTGGGAAGGTGATAAAAGGGTGAAGTGAAGACATGGCTGCTGTGGGGCTGGCGGTACAGGTTGTGGCATTAGCTGGGCTGGTCAGGGAGGCTCCGGGGAGGGGGCATCTGAGCAGAGACCTGAGTAAGACAAAGCCAGCTACATGCAGAGTTAGAAAGACCAGCACTATGGTGGGAGCCTTCCTACAGGTGGTACTGCTAGCACATGCCAGCTCTGGAGACTGAGCCTGTCCAGCACCCCTGGGTATTCCTTTGAGGTCTTCCTAGGGCCTGTGGTGAGCTCAGTAATCAGCCCTGGTGTGGCTCCACAGAGGTCATCTCGGCCCAACCCAGGGCTTACTTAACCACAGCACAACGCTGGGAATCAGGATAGCTAACATTGAGAGAACATGGTGATCTATTAAACAGTCCACATGCAGATTTTGTCCACTTTTGCTAATAATGTCCTTAGTAGCATTTAAAAGATGTGGCCTTTGGTGGTCAGGTCTGCCTACGTTCCTTTCACCTATAAGCACGTCTCCTCTTTCATCTCTCGCAGTGCGGATAAAGCTGGAGGGTGCAGGCTAGTGTGCAGTAGGCTGGCTCAGCCTGAGTTTGTCTGGTGTTTCCTCCTGATTAGATTCAGGCCATACATTTTGGGCAGGGACACTTCCTGAACGATGTGTTCTGGGTCCACCTCGTCAGGAGGCCCGTGATGTTCGCTTGCCCATTATCAGTCTGCATGCTGATTTGCATGTGACGTTAAACCACAAAAATATCCTGTTGCGTACTAGTGTTTAAAAAAATGCTTCTCCCCATGCTGGAATAGGACAATTCCCCATATTATCAAGAACAGTACAGTGGTTCAATAGATCTATACCACAAGCCATACCTTAATTTTTATTTTTCTAAGAGCTACATTTACAAACTAAGAAAAATCAGGTCCAAATAATTTTAATAATAGGTTATTTATGCATAGACCCCAAATATTATGATTTCAACATGAAATCAATATGAAAACTTGTTGATAGGATCTTTTACATTCTTTTTTCGTTATCCTGTGGCTTCGGAAATCCAGGGTATATTTATAGCTACAGCACAGCTCAGTTCAGACTCTCCCCACGCAGGTGCTCAGTACCCACTTGTGGCTGGTGCCTACCCTACTGGACAGCACAGATCCAGGATATGTTTTTCAATGTTCTCCAGATGGACCATAATGTATCTATTTCTCTTTAAGAATTTTTTTCCAGAGTGCACCTCTGCATGCTAGAGAGGGGGAAAAGAGAGGGAGAAGACACTTTCCATGGGAAATGGTCTTGCCACAATCCCTTTTCCTTCATGTCTCTCCTTTCAGAATTTCGGGCATACGCACACACGTCTGCTGTGTGTCTCAAGCCTCCAGGTCTGAGACTCAAACGACAGAGCTGGCCACGTGGGATCTGGATGCCCTAACCTCCAGGCCACAGAGCTGGTCCAATAATTTATTTAACTAACCTGCACAGTGCTAGAAGTTGCAACGATGCCATGAAGAGTCTTTAACAGAAGTATTTCTGTGCATTTCTGATGATTTCGTTAGGATACAGTCCTTGGGATGAAATCAATTTATCAATGTTATCAAACTTGTAACAGTTTTAAAGCCTTCAGTGACATCAGATTGCTTTCCAAAATGATTGGATAGTTGTATTCTCAGTTTATAAGAGTCCTAAACATCTGTCAACACTGTCACTAAAAAGTGACCCCAGAACTCTCAGTCTCCTCTTGTTTCAAATGTAAGTGTACAGAGCTGAGGACCACTACTGTTCACGATCTTCTGCCTCTTCCTCCAGATCCATTCTCTGCCCTTCTCTCTGCTCTGTACCCAGAAGAACAGCCTGTGTGGACTGCATCGGTGGCCTTCCTTGTCTTCCAGCTTCCTGTTGGGTAGTGCCAGTGGAAAGTTATGGCACAAGGTGAGAGGAAGGAGTAAGAATGAGGTCAGTCCACGTATACCCCTGGGTCCCTCCCTTCCTAGCTGTGATGGGTTAGTAGTGTTCCTCTAAGAGAGACCACAGCCCATACCACAAAGCGCTCCCCACACAGCTCCCTTCTGTGAAAGCTGTCAGAATAAGAATAGAGTCATTTGTGTCAACTTCTGTTAAACTCTGACTAATCCAAGCCAGGAAAGGCCATAGAGGGGAGCATTTCTCATATAAGAGTGCCTGATAACAAGAACTATCTTAAAGACTCTGCTAGAAACACACCTCCTACAGAGATCACCGCAGCCTTAACCCAAGAACCACTTCTACAAGAATATCTGCCAAAAAAACTGCCTGTCCAACCCTGGACTGATACCACCCTTCTTATTATCCTGGTAACCAAGGATAATTATCCTTAAGCAACTTATATAATCCCTCCTCATTTTTCTTGCAGAAACCCTTGTCATCCCTGATTTCCCTAAATATGGTTGTAGTTTACTATGGAAAGCATATTCCAATCGCAGTGCCTGTTTCTGAATACACACCGTTTTTCTTTTAGAGACTCATGGAGAGTCCCTGGGGGCGCAATGGCCAGCATTGCAGGGTAAGATGCTGCACTATCCTTTTCCGGATCCCTTAAATTGCCCCTCCATCGATATCTGTACTCTGTTTACTCACCTCTCCTTGAATGCTCATCTGAATGTGCCGTTCCTTCCCATGAAAATCCTGAATAAAACAGCTGGATAGTAAGCACTTGACATGAAAAAGAAAGGCTGAGACTTACCAGTAGACTTACTTCAAAGGAAACACATACTTTAGGAAACAAAAGCAAATTTATTTTGAAAAGAAAACTATAATTAGTGCCTTCAGAAAAAATTGGAGACACTATAGCTATAAAATAATAATTAAAAAAAGAATTTTTGCCAGAGGGCACATGTGCTTGCCAGAGAGAGAGGGAAAGCAAGAAAGCATTCTCTATGGGGAGTGATTGCACTTCAATTCCTTTTCCATTTCTCCTTCCTTTTGGGAGTTCAGGCACACACACACAACCACCTGGCACACTCCTCAAGCCACCAGGTCCAGGACTTGAGCTGCATATTCAGCCATGTGGGATCCAATTTCCTTAACCACTATGCCACAGGTTGGTCTAAAATATTTATTTCAGGGTGATATTAGAAAAAGAACAAGAGAGGAAGAGATTTTAGAAATGAAAAAAGTTGACTGCCTAAACAAAATTTAAAAATGTAAAAGCTTAGATAACAGTTAAGAAAATCTCTTAAAATGTCAGAAATATTGGGACTAGCAGTTAGCGTAATGGCTATGTCGCTGGACTCCCATGTAGTCAACCGTGGTTTGCGTCCCAGACCTGGTGGTTTAAAACTCACACCAGGTGCGTGTACGTGCATGCTCAAGATCCCAAGAGGAGAATGGAGGAGAAGGGATTGCAGCGTGGCCAACTCCCCTGGGGGATGATTTCTTGCTTTCTATCTCTCTGTTTCTGTCTGTCTGGTGAGCACACACTCCCTATAGCAAAAACCTCTTAAAAAAATGTCAGAAATATTAAAATTATATAAAATGTTAATAAAAACAAAATAAACATAGAAAATTGATTCAAATACTTCATCTTTCACTAGTAAGCATCCTGGAAAGAGAGAATAGAAAAAACCAAGGAGGAGTAAATCAGTAAAAAAATAGTACAAGAACATTTTCCATAGCAGGCTATAAGTCTCATGCTTTCAAAGCCCTTTGAGCTCTGGACGAGACAGAAACCCCAAACTCACACTTACAGAGATATTATACAAACTTCTGAAACAATGAAACAGTCATAGACAAATGAGTAAAAATCAGATCAACATAAGACTTTTCATCTGCAATAATGAATACCAAGAGATAATGGAATTAGCTTCTGGTAGAAAACTACTCATTATTTTGCAGGTAATAATGCAATTTCCACTCCTTTCTAATAGCTTGAGAAAGTTGATGACAAAACATACCAAAATTAGCTTGCTATTGTTATCACTCACCTGCCCCCCTTCTGGAGGCCCCAACCAGATGATAGTCACTGTTTTTTACTTACTTAGCCAAACCAGTCATCTAGAGCATCCTTCTCAACTGTAACATCCAAAGAGACACCGATCCCTATAGCTTCCATCTCCTAAAACTCTCTGCAGTCAGTTGCTCTTCACCATTCCCCACTCAGCTTTTGTCCTCTGGATTATTCCAAGAAAGTGCTTCCTGGCTTTAGCCCCTCTTCCTCCACCAGACTCTACTCAGCAACCAGAGTGACCTTTCTTAAGTATTACCATGTCACACACCTGTGTACACATGTTCCATGGTTCACTTCAGCTTTAAGATGAAGCTTAGAGTCTGGTTTAGTTCACAATACTGCATGGTCTGGCCTGGACTAGCCTCGCTTGCCTTTTGTTGCTTCTCCAGCTCTTGTTCCTCCTTGATGAGACTTCTAGTAGTTTCCTTTCCACATTATGTTGTTTCATGCCTTGGTGCATTTGTAAATTCTGCTTTCTCTTCCCTGCAAGCTCATTCTCCTATTTCATCTAACTAATCGCTTCTTATCCTTCATAAGTCAGCTAGAGGAGCACCTTTTCTATAAAGCTTTCCTCGCTTTGATCCCTGCCCTAGACAAAACCCATAGTGGCTATTTCTGCCTGTGAAAAGAATTTGGGCCAAAAAAGCAAAACTTCATTCTGCGTCTACTGTGTGCCAAGAATTGTGCTGGGGACAAAGAGCCCACATGCTTTCTCTTAAAATCTTGTGGTCTGGTAGGTGAACCACAAAGGCAAAATTGATAATTACATCAATATCTGGTTGTTGAGATAAATATTTGGTGCTACTGAAGTACAGAAGTGGAAGTCTGGATAAGTCAGAAAAAGTATGACAGGGAAGATGAGGGTTGAATTGACTTTGAAGGAGCTTTGGTAAATTTGGATGAGGAGGAGGCAGGAGAGGCTGCCAGGATCCATAAGACAGGAAACTGAAGACTCCACAATATGGCCAATCATTTAAAAATACCTGGTATTTTGACACCACTCTTCCTTCCATGATTGTGCATCTCTCTCAGATCAGTGGCTCTAAACCCAACTGCAGACTCAAGACTCATCTTCATACAAGTGCTTCTACCAGTGAACATTCATGAATCACAGTTTATTGTCTAGGTGAAACTCACCACCACCCACTCTCAGATTTGCATTTGAAAAGGATCCCTAAATCAGTCAAGAAGGGTGGATTCCTTATAGGCCATGGGCTGATGGCTGACCTCTGTCTTAATACACTTCTTTAGGGGGCCAACAGGGGGTGTGGTGGTTAAGACTAGACTCCAACATGGCAGACCACCATTTGAGTCCTAGACTCAGCAGATTGAAAATCATCCTGGGTACATCTGTGCATACCCAAAATCCCAGGAGGAGTATGTAAGAGAAAAGATTGTGGCATGGCCATCCATGCGGGAAGAAAGGGTGTATGATTTCTCACCTTCCTTCTCTCTGTCTCTCTCCAGTGAGTACATGTGCCCTACAACAAAAACAAACAAACAGAAAACCCCAAACAAAAAACTCGCTACCTTGGACATCTGGAACATAAATTATGAAGAGCTGCCACAAGATTAATTAGAGATAGAACCTCAGCCATGATGGCCTAGGTTGGATTGTCCCTTCCTCATATTATGCTTTATCACTGGTCCCAACTCAACTAGAGATTATCTTTAGAATTTGGGGGTGCCACCTTTGTCCCAGATGTGGGTTTGTTTTATTAGGATCAAGGAAGATCCTCACCATTCACTTGCCAGACTATTTGGGGCTGATCTTTTGTATTGTAGTCAGGACAAATCAAAGGAGTAATGCAGCAAGACTATTACAAGGGAACCTAACCTAAAATATTAGCGGCCTCTGGGACTTGTCTAAAAGTTCAGAGGCACATTCCCCAAGATCCTGTGGTCTCTTTTTCAGCTATCACCACACACTCTCTCAGATACAATGAGAACTATTTCCTCCTGGTGTTACTTGCAAGCAGTGTTGCCTTTCCCTTTCATTGCAGAGTGAGGACAGAGAACAGAGATTACTTCATACAGCCTTCTCACCTTACTGCTTTCCTTCCAAAGAACCCAAGAAGGGACCTGAGAAACCTGAGATTTCTTGTCTGCCCTAATGAGTAGAAAATGAAGAGGAAATAATAAGGTTGAAAGATTAAACCATTGGCCTTTAGCTATTAGGGCCAATGCCTAGCAAGACCTGGAAACTGTATAAAAGTATATTTGCTCCAGTAAATTCCCTCCTGGATAAGTCAGAAATAGTGTGACAGGGAAGATGAGGATTGAATTGACTTTGAATGAGCTTTGGTAAATTTGGATGAGAAGGAACCTGGAGAGGCTGCCAGGATCCATGACAGGAAAATAAAGATTCCACAATATGGCCAATGCATTTTAAAATGTTTTTTCTTCTTAGATATTTGTTTTTCTTCTTCTCTTTGACACCTCTCTCTCTCTCTCTCTCTCTCTCTCTGCCAGAGAATGCATACACTTGCCAGAGAGAGAGTGAGAGAAAATACCCTCCAATGGGGCACCATCACACCACAACCCTTTTTCCGCCATTTCTCCATCCTGTCAGGATTTCATGCACATAAGCACTGTGCTTGTCCATATGGGATCTGGCTCCTTATGCATTACATTTATTGACTGTGATATGGGCTGACCCCACACCTGTCATTTTCTTTTATTTTTTAACAAAAGTTTATTATGAAAATGTACATAACATGATTTTTACATCATACTAAAACAGGCTCTTGGAGAGGAACATGGATTTTTCTGTTGAACAGTCATTATTTATACTCATTCCAAGGCTCCTAACCTCCTCATATTACCACCACTCCAATACTATTCTGTTGCCCACTAGTGCCATCTCCATATATTCATCTGTAACGAGATTCATAAAGGGATCAAATCCCAGCAATATTCCTTGGACATGTCTGACGTCATTTAACTTTCATAATAACTTCTTGTCCACGAATTTTTTCATCTCAGGAGGGTAAGTTTTGTTCATGGTACCTACTGGACCAGTTTAGAGATGCCTTCGAACAGAATTCTCAGCCTCCTCACATTCCCACAGTAGGCCTGGCGTTTTGCGTCTGATGTCACCAATCCCATTAGCCCCACATCTGTCATTTTCTTCGTGAAATGTGTACATTTAGACAACTTTCTCTCCTCAGGGTAGAAGTCATTCCTCAAGGGTTACTGGCTGCCTACATAATGCTTGATTTTTTTCTTACTTACTAGTGCTTCCCAATATCTATCTTTTCCCTTAGCTTACTGCCAGAGAATGCATACACTTGCCAGAGAGAGAGTGAGAGAAAATACCCTCCAATGGGGCACCATCACACCACAACCCTTTTTCCGCCATTTCTCCATCCTGTCAGGATTTCATGCACATAAGCACTGTGCTTGTCCATATGGGATCTGGCTCCTTATGCATTACATTTATTGACTGTGATATGGGCTGACCCCACACCTGTCATTTTCTTTTATTTTTTAACAAAAGTTTATTATGAAAATGTACATAACATGATTTTTACATCATACTAAAACAGGCTCTTGGAGAGGAACATGGATTTTTCTGTTGAACAGTCATTATTTATACTCATTCCAAGGCTCCTAACCTCCTCATATTACCACCACTCCAATACTATTCTGTTGCCCACTAGTGCCATCTCCATATATTCATCTGTAACGAGATTCATAAAGGGATCAAATCCCAGCAATATTCCTTGGACATGTCTGACGTCATTTAACTTTCATAATAACTTCTTGTCCACGAATTTTTTCATCTCAGGAGGGTAAGTTTTGTTCATGGTACCTACTGGACCAGTTTAGAGATGCCTTCGAACAGAATTCTCAGCCTCCTCACATTCCCACAGTAGGCCTGGCGTTTTGCGTCTGATGTCACCAATCCCATTAGCCCCACATCTGTCATTTTCTTCGTGAAATGTGTACATTTAGACAACTTTCTCTCCTCAGGGTAGAAGTCATTCCTCAAGGGTTACTGGCTGCCTACATAATGCTTGATTTTTTTCTTACTTACTAGTGCTTCCCAATATCTATCTTTTCCCTTAGCTTAAATTAGGGGTCTATAGATATTTTTCTGTAGAGGGCCAGGGAGTAAATATTTTCCACTTTGTGACCATATGGTCTCTGTTGTACCTACTTAATTCTGCTATTTTAGCAAAATCAACCATAAACTATTTGTATATGAATGAGTGCAATGGTGTTCTGATAAAACTTTATTTAGAAAAACAGCAAGTAGGCCAGATTTTTTTTTCTTTTTTTGCCATACTCTGCTTTAGAATGTTCCATGCACTGTTATAGAAATTCTGACCTTCTCAGACTCCTTTGCATCTAGGAATATTCAGGGCCAATGAGGTATAGACTGTTGAGATGGATTTCTGAAAAACTTCTCTTTTTCCTAACAAAGGTGTCACCCCTTCTTCCTTCCTTTCCATTTTAAAAATTTAAGTTGCAAGAAGTGCGTGTACTTGACAGAAAGGTAGAGAGGAAAGGGAGCAAGCATGGCCCCATGGAAAATAGTCACACCGCAATCCCTTCCCCTCCATTTCTCCAACCTGTGGGGATTTGGGCATGAACATGTGCACAGGGTGTTTTTTAAGCCACTGGACTGGGATTCAAACTGCAGTTGGCCATGTGAGATTTGCCTCCCTTCACCACTTGGCTATTGGGTCAGCCCTCCTTTTCCATTTTCTTCCTTCCTTTAATATGAACATGAGACTGGAAAAACAGCAGCCCTCTTGTGAAATAAGATTACAAGGAGGAAGATGAAGACCTACATCAAAGGATTCCAAATCAACAGGACAGAAAGTGTGGGTCCCTGGTAGTTTCGCAGAACTAGCTTAACCACAGACTTGTCTACCTAATGCCTTCTCATTCTTGGGAAAAATAATGAGAAGGCATTAGGTCTAAACCACTGCTAGTCAGCTTTTCTATGATTATAGATAAACATACTCCTAACAGATACATAAATAAATGGAACACATGTGCACTAAAAAATACATCAAAGCTGAAAGTACATTATAGCTGACCATACTCCTAGCAGATACATAAGTAAATGGAACACATGTCTAAAAAGCACACAAAAAAGCTGAAAGTAGAGAGCCAACGTATACATAGTCCATACCCATATGATGTCACAGGTTGACAAGGACATTCCCAGTTACTTTTGACCCTGTATACTCAGACCATTGCAAGGCCACTGGAAGTAAACTTCTGTGTACAAAGCACTGAAAAGATGAGTGACTTCCTTAAACCATCTCCTTGTGACCAACCTGGATGTTACAAACCAAGGATTTTGTAGAATTGGAGTGACAGCACTCCTGAAATCCTTAGAGCCATGGAATGCTTTCTGGGATCTGTTGGGTTGACTTGTTCTCCAAGTCTTGGTCCATGTGGCCCTTAACATAGATCATAGAAAGAGCCAGCCTTTTGATAGCTAAGAAAATCTTCCAGACCTGAAACCCTTCCTCAGTATTTACCCTAGTCTTCTACACACACACACCCTTTTCTGTATATATACATAGCCCTCCTTGTCATGGAGAAAGTTTCCCCTAGATGCAGAAAGAGGTCAATATGTAACTGAGCCATAAGAAAATAGAAGTGACTCTATATTGTACTTAGTCTTGGAGTCCAGTTAAACCTTAGGAGAAATGGTCTTTGACTTCTGTCTTGCATTTTCTTCACAATGAGCCTTACACAATCTAATCTTTTATCTCCCTCACAAGAGACGAAGCCTAATGCTTCACAAATAAAAGGTGATGATAACCTTATTGAACCTTTATAGATACCTGGCTATGGAGATAGAGTGGGGAAAGAACACACAAACAGCCTCTCCTAAGACTGATTGAGATTTTTATCAGCTCAAGCATTGAAAAGTTACACCTAGAACTTCACTGCTCTAAACTAGGATCTAAAGAGTTGTTTTGACTGATTTTATTCTGTTTCTGCTGCTTTGTTAATCACTGCTTACCTTTAAGCACCCCCTGCAGAGATCTTCAACTGCCCTAAATACCTGAATGAAAACTGTCCCCCTCAAGGAGTGCTTGCCTCCTGATGCTATTAGGTCTCCATGTGATCCTGCCTGAAGACAAGGACCAGGCCTCCTTGTACTCTGCCTACGATAATGAAGAACTTACCCTTTGCTTCTAAAGGTACTTCTTGCTGGGCTCTTTATATAAAATTTGTATCTTGTCTAGTATAAGGGCAATAGCTATGGATTCATGTCTGTTCTCTCCCTTGTGTTGGCCTCCCTGAAATAAATTTGTTTCCTTATTCACCAGCTCTTGTCTCTTTGTCAAGTGGTGGGTGCCATGGGCCTGATTTCTGGTTCCCCTGAGCAAGCATCCCTGCTTGTTCTGGCATAAAATAAATTGATGGAACACCATAGAAAGTCTGGAAACTGAAATACTAATAGGAAGAAACCTGTATACTGCAGAGTTAATCTGACAAATAAGTGCAGAAAGAACAGAGTAGTCAACAAATGATGTTGAAATAATTTAATTTCTACATGGAAAAAAAATGAAGTTAAATTCTTATTTTCACCTTTATCCAAACTAATTTGTAGAAGGATTAAAGACCCAAATGTAAAATGCAAACCTTTAAACCTATTGAAAGATATGGGTGATAATATCTTTCTGTCCTAGGAGTAGGGAATATGTTTTTGACAAGACCTACCCTGAGAAAAATGTATAAATGTGGCTACATTAAAATAAAAAACTTTGATGTATCAAAAGACATCATTTTTAGAATATTAAAAGGTGAGGCCAGCAAGTGGCCTGGTGCTTAAGATACTAGACTCCCACATGTCCAACTGCAGTTCAAGTCCTGGACCTGGCAGCTTGCTCCCTCACTTTCTCTCTCTCTCTCTGGCGAGTGCACATGTCCTACAGCAAATTAAATAATAACAATAAGTAAAAATAAATAAATAACTTTTCCAAACAAAAGATCTCACATATTTATTACTCAACCAACCTAACAATACAGAACATGTAAACAAAGTGAAGCATCATTTTTTCCCATAAAACGTCCCAAGTGTCTGGGCAGTGGTGACATTTTCAGAAAAGCTTGATGTGGTAAGACCATAGTGACCTTGATACAACACAAGTATAAGAGGCATCTCCTGTCCTGTTCCTTACAGACCCAGCTTGGTTCTTTTCCAGGGTCTTCTCTTGGAGTTGTACCTGATTTTATTACGTTTTCATTAGAATGTACTTGAAAATGGGACGATTTTGCTTCTGTTTCTTGGCCAGAAACCGCTTGATTCTGACGGTCTTATGAGAAGACATGGCAAAGAACTGAGCGGCCGCACACACCGCGATGGCAAAGGGAGGAAGAGAGGGTTAAATCAACCATTTTTAAAAAACAATATAGAAAGGTAAACCAGAGAATGGGAGAAATATTTACATACATATACCTTACAAGTTATATGAATATATGAAGAAGGTCTACAAATAATAAGAAGACAGTAACCCAATAGAGAAATGGAAAAAGATATAAAGAAAAACTGGGTGGGGCATTAACATATGAAGGGCGGCAAAGATGGCACGAGACAATCAAGGCAATGCAAATATCTATGTTACACGTCCTCCCATTTGCATAGCAAAGATTTTGGAAATAAAAGAGATGACAAAGATGTGGGAAAACAGGAGCTCTGATGTAAGTCTATAATGAAGCCTTAATTGAGTAAATCTCTCAAGGGTAAAAGAAGTCCTCAAGGGTAAAAGCACGGATTGACCTTGATTCTCCTGTGGCACCTGTTGCATCTACCCTGCCAGATAGCTCCTTCCCTGCTCATGGTAGCTTCAAACACAATAAAATGCCACTAATTAATGTATGCTAGGAAGTGAACTATGTCCTTCTCAAAATTCAGGTTGAAGCTTTAACCCCCAAAGGGCCTGTATTTGGAGAGAAGGTCATTAGGAGGTGCCATAGACTGAATATTTGTGTCCCCCCTCCCCCCCGCCCAATTGATGTGTTGAAATCTTACCACCAATGTGATGGTATTTGAAAGTGGGGTTTGGGGAAGGGACAACCCTTGGGAGTAGACTTTGTACCCTTAAGTCAGAGGCCCTAGAGGGCTTCATGCCTCTTCTACTCATGTGAGGACATAGTAAGAAGGCAACCACTATATTACCCAGGAGTCGGGCCCTCACCAAACACCAACTCTGTTGGCACCTTTTTTCGGGGCGTCTCACCCTCCAGAACTATGAGAAATAAAATTCCATTGTTTAAGTCAGCCAGTCTGTGATATTTTGTTATGGCAGCCTGAACAGATTAATATACCTAATAATAAATATGCATGATCTAATATGAAGAAAATAATGACTCTTCCTGAGAGATATAAAAAAATGACCCTAATAACTCTAGATTAGGAAATTTGATATTGCAAAGATGGTAATCCTCTTCCACACTAGGAGATAGTTAATGAACTCCTATTCAGAATTACAAAGGATTATCATTTTTACCCTGACAAGCTGATTCAATGATTTAAGAAAAATTATGTGAGAATAACAAATATGTTTTGGAAAACAAAATCAATAAAGTCTATCATCTCACAATTAGTAAAACACAACAGAGTTGATGACTTTGGTACAAAATTAGACAGAGTGACCTAGAAGGAAAGAGAGTTCAGAGACCCACACATGTGTGTGCCAATGTGCCTATGTGCATGTGTTTACATGTATGTTAAAGATGGCGTTTCAAATAAATTACAAAAAATGGTTTAGTCAATAAATGGTATTCAAATAATAAGATATTCATCAAATAAATGAAGTTAAATCTTTTCCTAGCACCATATGCAAATACATTTGAGGTAAACAGTTAGGCATTAAAAGTCTTTTGTCTGGGGAACCAGCAGTTAGTGTAATGACTATGTCGCTGGACTCCCATGTAGTTGACCGCGGTTCGCGTCCCAGACCTGGTGGCTTAGAACTCACGCCAGGCACGTGTGCGTGCATGCCCAAGATCCTGAGTGGAGGAGAAGGGATTGTGGTGTGATCATCCCCCCTGGTGGATGATTTCTCGCTTTCTGTCTCTGTGTCTCTGTCTGTCTGGCGAGCGCACGCTCCCTATAGCAAAAACCTCTCCAAAAAAAAGTCTTTTGTCTTATGATTATTTTATCCATGAGAGAGACAAGTACCTTTTACAGGGTCTCATCCTTCCCAGATCCCCATCCTCAGCCCTCCAGCTCTTTTGGATGTTGGATGCATATGTTCCCCTAGGGTGTTTTCAGGATGATTTGGGATTTGATATATGGTTGTCCATGTGGCTTCCAGTGCTACGGTTCAGTGTGTGACTGCTTGGACTGCTGAGGTTGGACAAAGATAGTGAAAGTATTAACAAGTATTAGTGCTGGTTTTTGACCACATGGATTCAGCTCAAAGGATTAATCTAAGGATTAATATGATTACACACGGTAATCGTATTTCCCTAGGAACACGTTGGAGCTTTGGGGAAAATGTTTTTTTATTTTTAAGAATGAGATAGGGGAAAATAGAGTCTTTGTTGTTAATTCTAGATTTGCTATGAAGTCTTATAGATAGATGATAAAAGACCAAAAATATAAACACCAAAATGTTAGCAGTACCTGCCTTTACCACTATTTAATTCCACATTAAACTTTTCACAATAAAAAATGCATTCATTAAGTAATTGTAAAAACATTTGGAAAAAATCTAATTGCCTTATCTAATCCTTACTGCCTTAAATCCTTCTTTGCTTTCTTTTAGTTCACACTTGCTTGCATCGCCTTGCCCCGTCCTTTTGTTTTGAACCTTTTAATGTCACTGTAAGTCATCTTTGGGGACCAGTCACTGGATTACTTTGTTGTTTTTCCTCCATCTGAGAGTCTTTGCTTATTATCAGAGGGGGTTTAAGAGTGTTGACATTCGCTGACATAACTGTGATGCTTGGTGTTACGTCTGTCATTTTCCTGTATGCCTTAAGTTTTGTTTACTTTCTATTTTGTCTTTTGCTAGGTGGATAGCATTTTGTTTGCTTTTATCTTTTGCAGCGATTTGGAAACTAGCCTTCCTGCTTTAAATCCCATGAGTGGTGATTAAATTATGAACTAATTCTTAAATTCAAAAGACTCAGCCAGCATTCAGTAAGGAAAACACGTGTCCGGATATTCCAGGAGTGGGAGGTTTGTTACAGAGACTAGGGGTTGGCAGCAACATGGAACAATCTGAATGCAAAGGTCAACAAATCCACCAAGATCTGCAGTAGGTGGTTCTCAGGCGTGACGGAGAAGCCACTGTGAAATCACAGGCAGCCCACCTTCTTGGCCACAGCCACCTCAGGAGAACAATATTTTCTCCTTCCAGACTTCTAGGGAGTGTCTGACCCGGAACCACAGGGAAAGGTGATTCTAGAAGAGGTAGTTTTGAACTTCTTTGCAGCAATACAGAATGACAGTGAATTGATAATAGATAACCAGAAGAACATGATTTATTGCTCTATTGAAAAATAAATGTTAATGTTTTACTCCTCTGTACAGAGAGCGAGAAATCAAATGTCCTTCCTTCCTCAAATATCCCGGGACCAACAGTTAGCGTAATGGCTATGTTGCTGAACTCCCATGTAGTCAACCATGGTTCAAGTCCTGAACCCGGTGGCTTAAACCCACGCCAGGCACGTGTGCGTGCATGCCCAAGATCCTAAGAGGAGAATGGAGGAGAAGGGATTATGGCTTGTCCATCCCCTCTGGGGGGTGATTTCTTGCTTTCTGTCTCTTTGTCTCTCTCTGTCTCTCTGGCAAGCACATGTGCCCTGTAGCAAAAACCTCTCCAAAAAAAAAAAAAAAATCCTCATTCTAGTCATTTTTAACTGAACAACTTAAAATATAGTAAATATAATTATCCATTTCAGTTTATATTTTATATCAAGTCCCTTCAACTGTGTGTAACTGGTTTCAGTATTTATTTTTAGCTCTTTCTTCTTATTTGTCCTAAGATCTTACTTTTGGACTCATTTCATGCTATTCTGGTAGACATTCTCCAGTAATCTCCAGAAGTAAATGAAACACATATTTTCTTAGTTGCATTTTTTAGAATATTTTCTTAGTTGCATTTTTTTAGAATATTCTTCTGTTATTAGCATACATACATGAGCAATTTTCCCAGATTTATAAGTGATGACCTTCATCCATGGTAGAGCGTGTGTGTGCACATAAGAGAGAGAAAGGAGTACCTTCCACAGAGCCTGGTCATAGCAGGACCCCTTTCCTACAGTCCTCCAGACTGTCAGTTCTTGGGTACTCACATGTGCCCAGCATACTTCAGGTTCCTAGGAGCACTTTGACTTGATACAAAAAAGTCTACTGCAAAGGGCCAAAGGTCTAAATTTTACTCTGGAATATTGACTCATTTTTCTTTCTCTTGAATTAAAGTTCATTTTCCTAGGTCCATGTTAATTCTTTTCTCTTTGGTCATCCTTTTACTCATGGTGAGGTGTATTTAAGCCAGGATTAGAGACATTAAATGTAATTCACCCAGTCCCAGGCTGGCAAGAGAGTGGAGAGTAGGTTTTCTACTCAGTGAATCAGCAGGCGCCTTATGAAAACCATATTTATATAGTTAATGTACTTTGAAGACTCTTGTACATTGTTCAAGATGGATACTGAGGGGAAAGCGCTCTATGAAATTTATATCCCATTAAGTGCCCACAAATCAAATGTTGGTCTCTGTCCTAGAGTAAAAATTAAAATCTCTCTAATGACTAGACCCAGAAATCCATTATTCACTGTAGTGAGGTCTTGTGAAAGAGCTCCATATTTACTGATCTCTCAAAAGGCCAGATATCAATTTTTAACCTCTGTTAAGATTATTTCATTTTCTCCAGAATCTGGAGAATGCAGATATCTTGTTCATACACAGCAAGAACAGGCTTGGATACAGTGTCTAGGTCCTTGGGTCAAATGTGAGAAAGATGGCTCATTACTGGAAGCAATGCATGGCTATTTATTCATGCTCCTAAAGATATGAAACACACACAAACACACACACACATACACACACACACACAGGATTTCAAAAACAAAAGTGGAATCATTTCTAGGCAGAGACAGAGCCAAGAAAGAGGCCAGGTCCTCCCCTTTACCCAGAGCACCCTTCTGCTTTGGCATCCTGTCCCTTGAATCAGAGTCATTGTCTGGCTCTAATGCAAACACTGGCTCCATTGTGATTCTGTGGGACACAGCCCCGCATACACTGCTTTCTGCCTGCCTGGGGCTTCTTCAAGCTTAGCCCACTGAGCTGTGACTCAGGCAATCAGCCAGAAGGGCCTCTTTCCAGGGTGGTGCCTGAGGATTTATGATGATTTATTGCACAAGAACTGCCAGGTAAATCCCTTTGCCATCCCATGGGAAATGTCAAGTCCAGGGCAAAGTTTAGGTGCTCTTTGAATCCAAGGGTTTAGGTCAGAACAGATAGCGCCTCGAACTCTTATTCTTTCTTTCATTTGTCTTATTCATGACAGAAAGTGTATGCAAATGAGAGAGACAGAGGAACCCTAAACAGTGTTGGGTCGCACCATGATTCCCTTCCTCTAGCCCTCTAGCTTGACAGGATCTCGGGCACGTGCACACATGCCCAGTGTGTTTCAGGTTGACCAGACCAGAAATCCGAACCATGGTCAGCCATGTGGCTTCCAGTACTGTAGTTCAGCATGCTAACAACACTGCCACAGAGGCAGGGCCTTCATTTTTATTTGTAACTGTCTCTGAGGATACTTGGATGGACTGCCTGGAAAGTTCTAAAACATTCTAGGTTCCACACGTTAAGAATCTCAAGGGGTTCTCATACAATCTAAGGAAAGGAGCAGTATAACCTAAAGTAAATGGGGTTTACAGGTCGACTTAGTACAATACTTCTCAAACTTATTAGGCATTTGACTTACTAAGGAGCTTATAAGCATGCAGATTCCTGAGCTGCATTCTTTGGGAGTCTGATCCATAGGTCTGAAATTGGGTTTAAGAACTATTTTTTAAGTGAGCAAAATAATTCTAATGCAAGAAGGCCACATAATAAACTCCACTTAGAAAAATACTGACTTATGAGAGTATTGGTAAAGTAAGCACTTAAAGCAATCTGTTCTGATAAGTATCTGGGCCAAGATGGATTCCTCAGAGGGACTATACAAGAACAGCACCTCCTTCTACTGGCTGATTGCTACCCTGTACTTAATCAGACTCCATCAGCAACCAAGGTTCAATCATTTGCATTGCTGTTAGGTTAGGTGAAGCTCTCCTAGAGGTTAAGGACAGTAGCAAGTAAAAGAAACCTTCTTTCCATCAAAGTCAGGCTGATGGGCTCAGCTGAGAAATCCTATCAAAGAAAATGAAATGGAATATTTCAATAGCAATCAGTATTCATCTGGCCACACCCCCTCTAAGGGAAACTACCCCTCTCACAGCCCTGAGTTCTAGGTAACTGTATCAAATACCACTAGAAGGTGCTTCCCTAGTCAAAGCAGATTGGACCAAGGATGGGCTGAGCCCCAGACAGCCAATTCTCAGGTGATATAGGACATGAACTGGCATGAAAAGATGAACTAGGCCAATCAGATTACCTCTGATGGGAATCTGAATTGGGAAACATGAAGAACCCACGTCAGTTATCAGTAGGTCATAGTTTATCAGAAGGTCATGTCGTAGCAAGAGCAACTAGGGAAGCCATGGTAAACAATGAGTAAGAAGAGGATGCTGCTCAGTTCACGGGATGAGCTAAGGAGAAGAAAGTAGAGAAGATACAGAGACAAGCAAAAGTTCTGAGACATGAGGGCCAGATGCTGGCATAATTATACCACCTGACCCACATGGGAAAGGTCTTGGGTTTGAATCTTGGGATATCCCTGAGCACACTTGGGTACAAGGATGTATATAATCCAGGCTAGGTGAGACTGGTGGTGAATATTGTTGTGAAGACCATTTTAAGGATACTTCTTTCTCTCTAGGAAGAAAGAAATATTTTTAAAAAGAAATTTTGAGAAATGAGAAATGTGGGAAACCTACATAAGAACATCTGGTAAAAGCAGATTGTAAGTGCTCTCCAGCTCAAGGAATATATAGCCATACTTGAACTTGCTGAAGAGGGTCTCTTATTCATGGAATGAGATAGCCACAAATAATGAAATGGGACCGACATCTAATGAGTTCTTATTGCGTGTAAGATACTTGCTGTATTCTTATTTATACTTATAACAGCACTAAAAAGTGCATTTACTGTGCCTGTCTGTTCTACTTTATCATTATTACCTTGGAGATAAGGGAGGGTAATTAGCCTTTACCTGTCCAATATGGTAGTCACTAGGCATATTTGACTATTACTTCTTCAAATATGACTAGTCTGAATTGACATGTGCTGTGAGTATAAAATGTACATCAAAATTTGAAATACAAGACAAAACTTTTTAAAATAAGATATCTTCTTCATAATTTTTATTCAATAGAAATAAAATGATATATATTGGGCCAAACAAAAGATTTTATTTTTTTACTTGTTGAATGTAAGTACTAGAAAATTAATGATTATATAGATGGTTCACATTCATGACTTACCTTATGTATCTTTTGGACAGCTCTGGTCTATCCTGCTGGTTTATAAGACAAAAAAATGTGACATGTGAAAGGAAGAACATTGCAAGCTTCCCTTGATGAGGTTGTACTCACCACCAGTCCTCACAGTGGAAAGTAGACTCAGCAAATATTGACTAGGTACATTGTGGTTGTCTCCAAAGATGGCTGCCATAATTCTTCCCCTCCGTACGTAGTATGTCCTTCCTTCCATCCTGAGGTAGAGCCTACTTCCCCTTCCCTTTAATAGGGGTTGGTCTTGTAACCTGCTCTGACCAATGGAACAGGGTGGAAGTGATGCTATGCCAGTCTGAGGCGCAGCGTTGAAGAGGCCTGGCAGCTATCACTTTTGCTCTGGGATGCTTTGTCTAGACTACTGAGTGGAAAGAAAGACAGGTGCCATATGGAAGAGCACTTCAGTGCTGGACGTATGAGTGAGACCTGCTAGAACCTTCCAGCACAGCCAGCACAGCCAACAATGCAGCCTAACGAGCCATCCCAGCAGACACCATACGCAGCAACCTGCTCAGCCAAACAAGGCCCCAAGGGCAGAACCATGAATAACAATACATTATTGTTTTGAACCAGTAAGTTTTGGGGTGTTTTGTTACCCAGCAATAGATAAGGTGTACCTTCTATATGTAAAACCCTGCGATAGACCTTGGGAGTGACAGCATAACCAAGAATGCCTCTTGTTCTTGGGAAGCTTAGTCTCAAGGGGAGCATCATACATGCAGACAAAAGTAACATTAGCAAGGGATGCTGGAGCCCAGGGACAGGTATTTAAGTTTAATATTGCAGTGATTATTGAGGAGCCTCACCCAGGACTCACACTGCTCGCAATTAGGACCTTCTCAGGTCCAGGTCTGCTGTTTAAATGCTCTCTGCTGGTTCATAGCAGGCCTCAGGGATTCAGACTTGGCCTTTTCTACAGCTGCTTCTACCCATTGGATACCAAAGGCTCTTTTTCCTCCTCACCAGAGCCTGCTGGAGGGAGGCAGCCACCCCAGACGTCCCCCTGACTCCCCTTAAAGACAAGTCTAACTGCTGCTCCCAATAGGAGCACGGATTGAGAGAAATGAGTTACAGACATGGAGAATAGAACAGGCACTGGACTCTTGTAAAGTCTTTTATTCTCCACTGAGCCAGACTTTATGACATCTCCAAAATAGTAAGTAAGAGTCTTGGGGGACTTTTAACCTCACTTTTGTTTCCCAGGGTGGGACTTCCCTTCACTCTTCCCTCCTGACTCTATATCAAGGGGTTCTCTGTGTTATTTTTTACCATTGTGGTCCTGCTGGCCAGTTGGAAGTTACCCTCTGGGCACACCAATGAGCTCCCCTTTGTCTTAAGGTGGCCATTTGCATCTCTGTGGCCTTCTCTCCTGGGTGATCCCCACTTAGGGAGGCATTTGCCCTGCTGTGTGAGCTCAGAGTCCCTCATTTACATTCTCCCGCAATGGTGCACGGCTCACAGGCTGTTGAAACAGTTGCTAAAGTCAGTAATTCAGACAGAAAGCCAGCCCTTTGGGTTTGGAGCATTTCTTTCCTTTCCTTTTTTTTTTTAAGTTTATTATTTATTTATTTATTTATTTATTTATTTATTGTTAAGAGAAGGAGAGACAAAAGCACCCTCTAAAAAAAGTCTCCTGCTACACCCCCAGCAGCCTTCTCAGCCACCTAGGATCATGGGCACACATACCTAGATGCCCAGGTTAACCAGGGAATTGAACCCACAATTCTCTATTCAGATCCAACTTCTCTTGAGCCACACACCACCACGATGGTACCGATATGACCCTGGGCTTTGAGCATTCTGAGAGCTCTAAACCCTTTGGCATTGGCCCCATGACCACAGTGAAAGCAGAGACAGAGCAAGAAAACTAAGAGGAGTGTAGTCCTATCTAGTGCAAATTCATTGCCACTTCTTAGAGCTTTGTCAGTAAACTAGGGAGAAAGGTTCTAGTAAAAACTCACAAAGTAGAGTCACTGATTAGGTTCTCAAGCTTAGGACAAAAATCACGTATGCTCAAAATGATCCCTCAGCACTATATAATGTCTGCAAATAGAGCAGACATGGCATGCACTTACCACGTTGGACAGTAATTCTCAGGACTGTTGGGAGTTTAAGCCACTGAGTAACAAACAAAAGAGAAGAACAAAAGTAGCCTACTTAGAGAGGTCTATTCTTAAAGTACTTTGTTTTGAAATAATTGCTAAATTTTCAGCAATATTTATTAGTATTCTTCACACATCACCAGTATGGAATGGGAGACTGGTGAAGAAGAGTAATAGTGGGCCAGCTGGTGGCATGGTGGTTAGGGCAGGTGGATCCCACCTAATTGACTGCACAGTTCAAGTCCCAGATCTGGCAGCTTGAGGGGTACACTGGGTGCGTGTGTCCAAAATCAAGAATGGAGAATGGAGGAGTAGTGATTGCAGCATGACCATACAACTAGGAGGAGCTTTCTCTCTCTCTCTCTCTCTGGTGAGCATAAGCACCCTAAAGCAAATTTTTAAAAATTAAATAAAAGAACAAGAACCATAATAAAAGCAACCAACATGCGTGATAGTCGAGCACTGTCTGATGGCTTTATGTGCATTAGCTCGTATGCAGTCTTTACCACAATAGAAATAATTATCTCTATTTTACAGAAAAGGCAAGCAGAGCTCATGGAAATTATCTGAGGTTTCTCACTAGAACATGACAGTGCTCTTAGGAGCAGGTGGTTGACAGGACAAACATCTCACCAAAATAGCACCCAGATCACTTTAATCTGAAGACATTTGAGATACAAAAGATGCAGAAAGAAGCCTTTTCTGGACACCTCTTATCTGACTAAAGGCAGAGCTTTCTGAGAATGAAGTTGCCATAAATCTCTTTGGCAGGCTTATAGCCAAGGACATGGCAATTAGCACTTGGGTGAGAAATGTATACGTGAACATTATCCTAGGAGCATAGGTGAACACTACGAATGTGAATGTTCACGAACCCACAATTCTCTATACAGACCCAGCTTTGCTTGAGCCACACACCACAGCAATGGTTCCAATATGACCCTGGACTTCGAGCCCTCTGAGAGTTCTAAACCAATGAATATTATCTAAGCCAAGGGACATTATCTCAGGTGGTGGTGCTGCAGTAAAATGCTCTGTGAGGCAATCCCCTATGGGAAGGTTGCCAGTTCAAGTCTAGAAGCCTCCCTGAGTATGCCAGGCACATGTGGGCCCATGATCTGGGTCTTGCTGAGACTTGAGGTAGATCCCAGCATCAAGATCCCATTGGAAGTGTACTCTTTCTCTTATAGAATACATAAATTAATTGACTAAAAGTTAACATTATCACAGAATCTCTTACCTTTCTTTGGTCTCCATTAAGAACCCATTTGTTTTCCAATAAAAGCCCTTTCATCCTCCCTTCCCCTATTAAGTTGGTATGTAAACGTTTATCCCAAATTGTTCAGCAGTCAATGCTCACAACAGGTGGATTTAAGAGAAAGTTTTCCTTCCAACTGGATAAATAAGTTACTGGTAAAGAAAAAGTAAGTTTCAATATATGGAACTGAGAGATGGGTGGGGAGGACTACTTGGGGTGGAAACTATCATTTATGCCAAGGAATGCGGGAAGGAAAATACAAGGCAGGAATGGGGAATGTTCTACCATGACTGGAGTAAAGGAATTCGGTATAGAATTTAAACTGGATAACTACTGGATTGTCAGAAAAGTCATGACGCATTTTGCATAGAAAAACACAGAAAAAACACGTCAGGACTTTTCCTTCAACCCAATAGGTTAGAGCCAAATGAAGGGAGAATCACAGAATTTGAGACCTGGAAGGATCCTTCACCTACTCCCCCCACTAGGATGCTAAAGGAGAAAGAAGACCACTCTTTTGATGGTTTCAGTGGACATCCAGGAAGCCAGTAGACAGCAGAGCTGCAGACCACAGCCCCTGGCTCTGCACTGCCCTTCCACGCTCTTGTGCTGTAGCACATCAGCTCCTTGGAGGTGTGAGCTGACAGAGCTTTCCCAGATGTCGCTCCTGCTCTCCTCCCGACACAGTGTAACATCAGTGTTGGCTCCAAACAGGCAGTGGGGGTCATCATGACACATGCCCCTCTGTCCGTATCCTATGCTGTCAAGCGCAGGTAGGCTGTTCCCAAGAGCAGGAGCCTGGTACAGTGAGGGGCCACATTCTTCTGAGCCCAGCCAGCACTCACCACTTCCTCTCCTGGCATGATTTTAGGATTTCCCATTCTCCTGCTGCATTCCCATTCTCCTCCCTGCTGCATTTCCTGTTTGAAGTAACTGTTGTCCTAGGTCAACTTAGCAGCTCTCGAATTCAGGCAAAACTAGAGATGCACAGAAAAATGAAAACTGTCTGGGCTATTTTGACCTATTGTTTGCACTACTGAGACAATAGATGATTATCTACTCCTATACCTCATCCACTCTGCTCCTATCCCACGACCCTGGAAGGCACTGTTTGGGTGTCTTGTTTGCATTGTTCAGAGTCTCTCTTAATCAAGTTCAAATGTTTCCCTGATAGAAAGACAGGTGAAGGAAGCATTGTGGCTCTTGTATATTGGCCACTCTGTGCAAAAGACCACACCTCTCTTTGCACTGTCCCCTCTAGTCCCCACCTCCTCCCGCCACCTACCTGTCTTTCCTACTGTAAAGCCTTTGCCCCATTCGTACTGGACTCTTGATTGTCCCCTGAATTCGCCTTGTGTTTTTCCATCGCAAAGCCTTTGTCCCACCACCTGCCCTCGTGCAATGTCCTCCCCACTTCTTTCCATCTAGCCAGATCAGATGCATGTCACCCTTGTTCAGTTCCAACTGCAGGTCGGCACAAGGCCAATGTTCTCGCATGTGTTATCTCATCCTGCAAGACCCTGCATAAATATCTTCTTATCTGGGAAGCTTTCTGGGGCTGCCCCAACTGGAAGTACTTACTTCCTCCTTTCTCTTACACTTGTTGTTTGTACTACTCATTTGGCACTTAATATATCCCAGCACATTGTACTTAATCATTCACTCACTCATTCATTTATTTAATAAGTATTCACTGACTGATTATTATTTTCCGTACACTGTTGTAGGTGTTGGAGATATGGAGATGAATATGACCCCTTGGTTGTCCCCAAGAAACTCAGTCTAGTGGTGAAAACTAAGGAGCTACTTATCACAGCAATGAGTTCGGGTTACACTTCAGCAGTGCGGCAGGGGCTCCATGACAGATGAATAGAAAATAGCCCAGCAAAGATAGAAAGAATAATTTCAGAGGGACCAGGAGAGCAGAGACCCAGAGCTAAAGGAGACCACCAGCAGCACCTCGCTGTGAAAACACAGAGTATAAGATACCACTGGAGGTGGAGTACTATTCAGCCATCAAAAAAGAATGAAATCCGGTCATTCAAGGCAACATGGATGAGCCTGGATATTATGTTTAATAAAATAAGCTCGGCACAAAAAGAGAAAATTCCCCTGCTCACACTCATATGTGGAAACTAAAAAGTCATCATAGCAGTAGAGAGCAGAGTAGCGATTACTAGCAGTTAGAAGTGTAGGGGGGATCAGGATAGGAAGATCCATTGGGAGGTGCTTTCTCTCTCACTTTCTCTCTAACAAGTTCATAAACCCCCTGTCAAATAAAAAAATACAGAACACACCTCATCCTTCTTGTACATTGGATATTCATGAATGCTTCTCCTGGACTGCAGGTTCACTGATGGCAGAGGCCCTGGAAGAGCTTCAGCAGGGCAGCTTTTCGTGTTGGGGTAGAGGGTAGATTGAGTCCAGAGAACCATGTTCTGCAGCAGCAGGGCATGAGTTTTGGCACCAGGACTGGCTGGGGCAGGGAAAAATATCAAGACTTGCTCCTGAAAGGCCATGAGGGTGATGCGCAGAGCATGGAACAGCAGGCTGAATTCAATCTCCTCTCCTCTGCTCCCCTCCCCTCCTCTCTTCTCCCCTCCCTCGCCTCTTCCCTTCACTTCCCTTCTCATTCACTCAGCAGGATTTAACTCTATGTGTTGGTGGCTTTCCAATAAGTATCTCTAGCCCTGCTCTTTCTTTTAATTTTAGATCAATATCCAACTGCCTACTTGGCGTGTCTCCTTACAAATTAACGTCTAAAACTGCACCTTGGACACTTCTAGCTAAGCCCATGATTCCTCCAACAAAGTTTTTTGTCATTGAGTGGCACCATTGTCTACCCAGATGTTCAAGCTATTAACCTGGGAATAGTCTTTAACACCTACCCCTCCCTCAGTTTCTACATCCAGTGTAAGGCCAGGCCCCCAGATAGATCTAAGTTCTCTCCTTTCACCCCCCTCTCCATGGCCACCACCGTCTCTCATATGGAGATCTTATTATTACCTGTTGGTAGTTCCAGTTTCACTCTTGCTTTTGTTCTTAAATAGCAGCCAGAAGAGCATGTAAAATCACAGTTGAGGCCATATTACTGATTTATTTTAAAAACCTTTAGTGGTTCCTATTAGACTTTGGGAAAACATTCCAGATGCTTACTATGCGTGATTAGACCCTCACTTCCTCTAACTCCATTCTCCGCTTCTTCACTGCTCCAGCTATCCTGATCTTTCCGTTTTCAGATGGCCTTCTCTGGCCTTGTGGGCTTTGTATCTATGGACTCTTCACTTAGGTGTCTCACAACTCCAACTGGTCCATGAGATCTTTCATTTAGGAAGAACGGCCTTTCTAGGTCCCTCTTTCTAGACTAGACTCTCCCTTAAAGCATGCATCGCAATTCCTCACTCCCGTTCCTTTACAGCACATGCGCACTTATTCTACAACTTTTGTTGAGCATCTCTCCTCCCACCCCCGTCCCAACATGTGCACACTCATGCACAGCAAGCTCTGTTGTCCACTTGGCATCTCCGGAGCCTAACCCAGAGCTTAGTCTGTATAGAACCCAGGAGACACTGGCTGAATTAAAGTAGCAAAGACTGGGAATGAGGCAAGCTAGGGACCGTTCAGAGGAGGCATGACCTCTGAATGGTGCTGCAGGGAAGCCTTCCCAGAAGACACAGCATTTGATGGAAGAGTTGAAAAATGGTGGGAGGAAGTGCGCAGAGGGAAAGGAGTAGTAATGCAGAAGGAGGGGGGGTAGACAAACCCAGATGGAAGGACAACTTTTCCAGATAGAAAGACAGCCTGGTTGGAAAAACCCAGTGGAATCTGAGAATGATGAGTAACCAGGATGTCTGGAATCGAGGGTTTGGGCAGGG
>NW_006159538.1:5360525-5378735 GCF_000334495.1 Tupaia belangeri chinensis | reverse complement strand
CAGAGCTAGCTCTGGGACCTATTGAGTCTCCAGGAGGGAGTGGGGTGATCAAGAGGCTCCCCCTAAGCAAGGGGGCCCTTATCTTCTTGCAGTGCAGGTACCTGGGATAGTTCACTAAAATGTGTTTCCTTTAATTAGTCCTCACCCACTAACTAGAGGCCAATAGGCCCTCCACCTTTTAGCCTCTGCTGCTTCCTGTCCCACCCCATCCCAGGCACCTGGTGGCAGGTCTGAGCCAGCTCCTATTTACAGTGGAAACGGAAGGGCTGCTTATTCTTTTATGCCAAATGTCTAATCTAGTTTACCATTAGCAATTTGGGGAAGCTGGGCAATTTATAGGGAAAAAATTCAGACAACTCCTCTATAGGCATTTGACTAGTGATTTTTTAAATTGTTTTTTGTTTATTTGTTTCTCTCTTTCTTCTATAAGTCGGAGAGATGGGGGATAGGGCAGATAGAGAGAAGCAGGCACCCCAACTGGGTCTTCAGTCTACAATTCTTTCCCACCTTCCATCAGCTCTGGATCATAGGCCCACACCTGGCATACTTAGGGAGTCCTTGGGGTATGAACCTGGGACCTTCCCACATGGGCCAGCCTCACAGAGATTTGTCTTATAGCTGTGCCCTTGACTTGTGTTTGAATAGTAACCAGACATGAACCCTCTTGACTCATTGAAGCCATTAAAAAGGTTCTTTCAGCTACACACATGGTTTTCTGAGTCTGTGACCCACTGTCAAAAACACACTGAGGGCCCCTCTGTTAGATAGATTATAGTTTTCTGTACACTTTTATTGGGTGCTTACCATTCACCTAGTTAGGTGCTTTCCATGAGTTACCTCATTAGTCCTCCTTATCCTATCAGGGAAAGCACTGAGATCTGTTTCCAGATAAGGAAATAGAAGCTCAGAGGGATTAAGTAACTTGTCCAAGGTCACACAGCTTGTAGGTGAAGTCTGAATGAATCGAGATCTGTCTGGCCTAAAGCCTGTGTTCCCAGCTATTGGATTATGTGACTTTTTATTTTTAAGAATTATTTATTTGATTTTATTTATTAATATATATTTTTTAATTCACCAGAAAGAGACAGAGAGGGAAAGTGAGAAAGCAAGACACCAGGTCCGGGACTCAAACCACAGTCAGCCATGTTGGAGTCTAGAGCCTTAACTGCCACACCACCTGGCCCCACTATGTAACTTTTTAAAAAAACAAGGCATATTGGCTGGGTTTGGGGAAACCCTCAGGATTACATTTTTTTTATTATTTATTTTAATTTTATTTATCATTCATTTATTTTAATTTGACCAGAGAGATAGACACAGAGAGAGAGAGAGAGAGAGAGAGAGACAAGGAAAGTGAGAAAGCAAGCCACCAGGTCTGAGACTTGTACCATGGGTGGCCACGTGACAATGTCCAGCACCTTAACCACTACACCACCTGCTGGCCCCCTAGATTACATTTTCATAAAGTTATTACTTGAAAATAATTACAGATTCACAAGAAGTTGTGAAAAATTGCACGCACCACCCAATTTCCCCAGTGGGAACTTACTACATCTACAGCACGATAACGAACTAGGCAATCAACTTCGGCACCATCGGAAGTTTATTCAGAAACCAGTTCACTAGTTTCACTATTTGGGTTACTTTTAAAGTCAGATGAAGTGAGGATGGAGGGATGGAAACTAACCTTCCGAAGAACCCTTTGTCGCCCTGATTTCCCTAAATAAGTATTTTTTGAAGTCCAGGGTTTCTTGAAACAGCAGGTGTGAAGGTTGGAGCAACAGAACAGAGAGCCATTTTTGCTACTACGGACCTCAAGGAACTGCTATATTCCCAAGGGAGCTCATTGAACTCGTGCCCCTCGAGCTGGAAGAGACTCCTAGCAGTGGAAACAAGCGAAATCCAGTTGAAAGTGACCTGGTGGGACTGCCTGTGTCTCCTCGTTTGGAGGCCTCTAAAATCCCTGGGGCTCTCTGAGGCCTGGCTCAGCCCAAACGCCTCTCTGCCCCCATTGTCTGTCTCCTGGCAGCTGCCGCTAAGTGATAAGCAGAAAGATAACGCAGGATCTGAGTCTGAATCACTGCTTGCCCATCGGGAGGTTTGGGGCTGTGAACCTGCCTGAATTGCTGGCAGCCAACCAGGGCATTTTTATCTGGAAAAACTCCCCCCAGGGCAGCCCAAACCTGACCAAGGGAACAATGGAGGGAAGTGGAGGCCCAAGCTTGGGTGTTAGGGCCCTGCCACCCACACTCCTTTGCAGTGTTTTTTCTGGCCAGCACTGAGATTTGCTGTCCTTCAGACAGACTCTGTGGGAAGAGGTGCAAATGAGGCCTGGAAGTGAAAAGGAAGTAGTATGATGAAGAGGGAAGTGAGAGCTTTGTTTTCCCACCCTTAGAGAATTAGTTATAAACAACTCCAAGGGCGACTTCCCTGGATATGTCATAGTTGCTATCCTAATAACTAGGGTAGAGCCTTGACCACCAGCTCTAATGTTGAAGCCACGCAGGGGATCATTTCCTCATCAAATATTTACTGCTGAATTTTAGAGACCCTGGAACAAGCGAGATGCCAGACTGCACAGTCAGGCGGGCAAAGATCCATCATCCTTTGGAGTGGCCATAAGGGCACTTGAGCTTTGGTCCCTTGTTCATCTTGGTCAGTCTGGTCACTCCTTTGACCCCCTGACAGTAGGAATTCTGATTGAATCAGTCAGGCCTGTTCTTAGTGAGCTCACAGCAGTTTCTAGAAATGACTGTTTCACCAAGTGCTCCAAAGCTCTTTTATGATTGTATCCCTCCAAAATTTATGTCCAAGTCCTAACCCTGAGTGTCTTAGGGTGTGAGCCAATTTGAAAATGAGGTCATGGTAGTTGTAAATAGTTAAAATGAGGTCATACTGGAGTAGGATGGGCCCCTAACCAACAGGATGAGCATCTTTTTGAAAAGGAAAAATGTGGACATGAACTTGCGCACCTGGAGAGTGACGTGAGGACGAAGGCAGTGATCGGGGCGATGCTTCTACAAGCCAAAGCATGCCTAAGATTGCCAGCAAACCTCCAGAGCCAGGAGAGGTGCATGGCACAGATTCTCCCTCACAGCCCTCAGAAGAAATCAGCCACCCTAATCTTGATCCCAGATTTCGCAACTCCAGAACTATGAAATGATAACCTTCTATTATTTAAGCCCCCTAGCCCCCACTCCAGTGTGTAGTACTTTGTTAGTCCAGGTGAGACACAAAGACATGCTCTTAAAATTTGTGCTGCAAAGCCTTTTCCAGAACTGACTGCAAGGTAATGGGGCGATGCTGCATCTGCTTCCCACTTTTACTAGAATGGATCTTTCCGTACTTATTATTCCAACACGCCTTCCATTCCCAAAAATCTTACAAGTAGCACAAACAAACAAAACCGTAAAATGTGTGAAAGTAACTGTGCAGCAAGACAACTGCCCAAGGAGGCAGAGCCACCCAGGACACGTGGGCTCCCTATGACCCACAGGCCATGGGGACATGGTGCATGTTTCCCTGGACACAGGGGTGGGCACATCTGCCCCAGCTCTGGACTCTACTAGTTCTAGTGTTGGAAATTGTAGACATGGGTCAGTTAATCTTTTTACTTTTGATTATATGTATGTGTGTGTGTGTGTGTGTCTGTGTGTGTGTATACTTTATTTATTTTCATTTTTGACCAGAGAGGGACAGTGTGTGTGTGTGTGTGGGGGGGAGCTATCAGAACCAGGACTGGAACTGGTTGGTCATGTAGGAGTCCAGTACCCTTAAACACCATGCTACCTGCTGACCCCCTAGTCAGTTAATCTTGAGGACACAGCTAGGAAGCCCCTACCATGTCCTCTCTTGTTTTGAGACCCTCCTGGGCCTCCTCTTGGTGTATAGGCTAGGGCTTGGGCAGTCAGCTTCAAGAATCAGCAGAAAGATGGGAAGCGGTTTCCCAGCACCCCTCATCCCTAGCACACAGCCTCACTCAGTCGCTGCCAAATCCTCTGCCTTCCCTGATAAAGGAAGTGGTTTTTATACAGGTGTGGGGAGAGAGAGGGCAGGAGGGTACCGGATATTGGTGGGGCTTTGCAGGAGGCTGGGCCTGTATGTTCTGTGTCACCAGGTTTAGATCAGAACTGGTTCGCTTCCAGCTCTCTCTGCAGCTGCCCTGACCCAGCTTCTGCATAGCTTAGTCTCAGCTGATCCACTCCTTAAAGGGTGCTCAGGGTGGAAAATGGGAAATAGGCAAGAGCTGGGGAGGGTCCCCGGAGATGCTGCCCCAGGAGCCCAGATGCTGGTTCTCACCTGAGCAGAGAATGCACTTCCATAAATGGCACCCCACCTTTAGGCCATGGATTCACTCCAATGGGGCCCACCTTAGAGGCATCCAGAAGCCTTTCTCTGTCTTATTTCCTACCCTTATCACCTCCCTCATGGTCATCTCAATCTCCTTCCTATCTCATTCTTCGGTCTGGTCTCAGTTCCATTCCAGGATGGTGTAAAATCACACCTACAGATTCCTAGGTAATCCAAGAAGATATTTAGATCTTTCCAATTCTTCGGACTGTAACATCAAACCTGTCTCTTGCTAATATTGTCTGCTTTCCCTAGCTCAACTCAGATGACTTATTCTGCTAACAAAGTCTGTTTGTCTAAGATACTTTACAAAAAAAAAAAGAAAGAAAGAAAGAGAAAAGAAAAGAAAAGAAAAGAAAGAAAAGAAAAGAAAGAAAAGAAAAAAGAAAAGAAAAGAAAAGAAAAGAAAAGAAAAGAAAAGAGGAAGAGATGCCAAGGGGAGAAACTTCTGTCCTGCCGCAGCAGTACAGCAGTAAAGAACCACCCCCAGCTCAGCTGCCATCTATGAAGTAGAGAAGAGTCTTGCTGTGGGGCTGGAGTGGACACTGTCACTGGATTCTCGTGGCTGCAGCTGTGCTTTCCTGGCAAGGGACATGAAGAGTTAAGGACATGCACTTGGACAAGTAAGTGGTGTAGCTTGAAATCTAAGCTCTTGAGGTCTCTTTCAGAACCCAGAGCCAGGGAAGTGTCTATTGTCAACAAATGCCAGCACCGAACCAATAGCAAGCCAGAATGTGATTCAGAGAGAGGGGCCTCTGGGTGTCACCAGGCAACAGGCACAAAAGAGGCTGGATCAACTCCTCAGCAGCTGATTATACCTCCCCCACACCCTCCCCCTCTGGCAGCTCCTGCTCCAGAGAGCCAGGTGGGGAACCTGTCCAGAGAGCCTCTCAGGACTGCAGGGCAAAGGCCGTGGTATGGACAAGGCCTTAGTGGGAAACTTTATTACAATTTAGTTTATAGAAAAACTGGGCTGATGATGAAGGTTAAGATTTGCAAAATAGCAAGGACATGTTGCTCTAAACCATAGCAAGGTTCATGCTTCCTCTGTTCATGTTCTGAAAAGTCAAGAGATGGGCGCAACCCTAGGACCGCTCGTCCCTCACCTAGTGGCTTCCCTGGGGAACGCTGAGTCAGAAGCTTTGGGTGAATGTACTCAATTAGATTCTAGGAGAATATGTGCTGAAACCTAAGTGTTCCTGTTTCTCATTACTACACAACACACTCCATTCCACGGAGTTGGAGGTGGGCAAGTGCCGCCCTGCAAAGTCCTCTTATCTTGAGCTAGTGTAGAGTTGAAGAACCCTCTTTATTTCATCAGGCAATTAACCACTGGACATTCATAGTAATGGCAGGGGCTGGCCATTACTATGATGGCTGCAAAGATGAATTGGTCCTTTTTCTCCCAGTTGGTTTGGTTAACCCCAAAGTTTCTTACCATCCTACCCCCTCGATGTATTAAAGACTCTTAAATCAATATTCCCAGAGCATCCCATATTGCTTTTTTCCTATGAAACAACCAACTATATTGCATAGTTTTCCAGACAGCTCCTCCTGGGTTTTTCACAGGTTCCCCAAACTCAATCTGCTCCAAGAGCAAGGCTTCATCTCTGTCACCAAATCTGTTCTACCAAACCAATTCTTTGTTTTAGTGTGTGACACTCCATTCCTCCCTTTTGTGGAGGAATAAATGGAACTAAAAGCTGAGCGGCCTAAAGCAGATTGCCCTGGTCTGCTCTTGCATTACTAACTGAATACCCTAGACTGGGTATTTTATAAAGACCTAGATGTAGATGTTCATTTCACTCATGATTCTAGTGACTGGGAAGTCCAAAGACATGAGGCTGGCATCAAGCCAGACTACAACATGGTTGACAGAGGCATCGAGATTGGTGTGAGCATGCAGAAAGAAAGATCTGTGGCAACTCTTTTGTAAAACTAACCCATTCTCATGAGAGTTAGAACTGTTCTCTCACAAGACAGCATTAATCATTTCATGAGATCAGTGCCTGCATGATCCAGTTACCATGATCCAATCATTGCCACTATGACAAAATTCCAAAATATAAACCTTTGAGTCATTATCCAAACCATAGCATAGACCCTTCCCTAGCAACTTTGGAAGGTTCACAGGCATGCTGACACCTTAATTCTGAGCTTCTGGCCTCCAGAACTGTGAAACAGTGTCTGTTGTTCTAAGCCACCTAGTCTGTGGTATTTTTTAATGGAAGCTCTAGTAAACTAACACACTTCCTCTAAGCACTGTCCAAGAAAGGAACCTAGAAGCTTCCTCTAAATGCTCCCCTCCAATACGACCTCTGCTCTCTGCCTGTAGCCATATCTAGTAAACCACCAAACTTATCCACCCCACCTGTAAGATACCTCTGCCAACAACTCACCTGTCTTCATTCTTGCTGTACCACCTTGGAGCAAGCTGCCATCACTTCTTGCCAGAATCTTTCCAACTGCTGTCTCTGCCTCCAGTGGTATCTCCTGTTCTCTGTTCTTCAAGTTGCAACCTGAATCATCTTTCAAATCTGAGATGCCATTTCCCTGCTTAAAACCCTTCATGTACAGCTCATTGTAATTTGGATGAGGTTCAGTCTTCCTAAAGGGCTCAAAAGACACAAGATAATATACCTCCTGGTCTTCTCTCTGTCCCTGTTTCTTTTGCCGGTCTTTTGCCAGTAACTTTCTCCAGTAATACTCAGCTTCCTTCTTTTTCTTAGATGTTTCAGGTTCCATGTTACCACCACCATCTGTATGCTGTTCCTTCTGTATAGAATACTCTCTTTGTCTACAGGGCTGCATTGTAATTACCCCTTTATCTGTTAGTGTCCTGCCCCAGCTGGTAAATTTCTGGAGGTGATTAATTCTATTTAGTTTATGGGTATTCCTGGCCATTTAAAAAAAGAGAAAAAGTACAGTAAAAAATATGGCATGAAAGATTAAAAATGGCAAATATGTATATAAACTCTTACCATGAATTGAGCTTGGAGGACCAGAAATTGCTCTGGGGAAGTCAGTGAATAGTGAGTGAATGTGAAGCCAGGGACATGACTGTACTCCACTGTAGGCTCTGGAAACACTGTGCACTTAGGCTACACTGAATGTATTTAAAATATTTTCTTTCTTCAATAATAATTAACTTTAGCTTACTGTAAATCTTTTACTTTATAACACTTCTAATTTTTAAAACTTTTGACTTTTGTAATAGTGCTTAGCCTTAAAAATATATGCTGTACAATTATACAAAATATTTTCTTCTTTTATATCTTTATTCTATAAACTTTATAAACCTTTTTCTATTTACTTATTTTATATTTTTACTTTTTCCTTTTTTTTGTTGTTGTTGTTAAAAATGATGGGTAAGACACAAGCACACATTAGCCTAGGCCTACACAGGGTGAAGATCATCAATGTCATTATCTTCTGTATCCATATCTTGTCCCACTGGAAGGGCCATGATGAACAGAACAAGAAATGAAATCAAACACAAGAACAGTAATGCAAATCAAAAGATAACATGGGATGTCTGAGGCTGCTGCCAACATAGTAAGGCATACTGTTTTACAGCACACTTCCTTTTATAAGTAGGCGTACATGCTAAAGCACTGATAAAAAGAAATACAGTATAGGAAATAACATAAACCAGTAACATGGTTATCATGATCAAGTGTTACATATATAATCAAATGTGCTATTATTTCATGTGACTGGCAGTGCAGAAGGTTTGTTTACAAGGGTGTCACCACAAACACATGAATAATGTGTTACACTGAGACCTTAGGATAGCTGCAATGTCTCTAGGAATTTTCAACTCCATTAAAAAAAATTTTTTTTTTGAGAGGCTTTTGCTATAGGGCACATATGCTCACCAGAAAGACAGAAAGAGACAGAGAGATAGAAAGCAAGAAATCACCCCCGGGGGGGATGGCCATGCCGCAATCCCTTCTCCTCCATTCTCCTCTTGGGATCTTGGGCACGCACCCACACACACCAGGCGTGAGTTTAAGCCACCGGGTCCAGGACTCGAACCGCAGTTGACTACATGGGAGTCCAGCAACATAGCCATTATGTTAGCTGTTGGTCTCAACTCCATTATAATCTTATGGGATCACCATTGTATGTGAGGCCCATCTTGGCTGAAATGACATCATGCGGTGTATGATTATATCACACCAGACAGCAGCAACCATCAGATTGCCAAGCCACTCTCCAGAGAAGGAGAAAAGGGGCATCTGGTCAACCTAATGCCTGGGGTAGAGGGTCTGAGGGTATCCCTGAAGGGTGAAGTGAGGACAGCACCCATACAGGTCCTATCTGGTATCAGGGCACCCCATCTAGGTGGCCCTGCTAACTGCCTGTTCCAAGCACCAGAGAGGCACTGAGAAAATTTTAAGTCACTCTTCCAAATTTTAAGAACACACTCTAAAGTGTGTTTGTGGGGGCTTGAGGAAAGAGGATATTTTGCATAAGTGGGCCATACTTGGAAGCTGGGTGCAAGGCTATCATTTCCTGGCAGCATAGGGCTGGAGTGGGGAGAGTTGTACGGGGCAGAACTTGTTGAGCAAATCAGAGTGGAGTAGAGACTAACTGTGGGACAGGGTGGCCCTGAAAGAACACACTGAAGATAAACATTATCTGTGTGTTCATTTCCAGCCCCCCGGTGGTGAGCTCTTAGGGACCATGCCTTCTACACTCGCTTATCCCTCATGCCTTGAACAACACTCCCCACCACATGTGTGCTGTTGAACGAAAACATAAAAAGAGGAATTACTGAAAGGCCCTTCCTTTGCCTGCTGAATTTAGGAAAGCTTGACCCTGTAGTTAGAACCACCAGCAGAATACACTGCAGAGTAGAGAAAGCAGAAAGAGGAGGCAGATTGAGATTAAGCATCCCCTTCTCCCATACTCTAGAAGCATTTCATTATAGGTTCCACTCTCCCTGATGGCTCTGACTCGGTCTTGCCTTCCCACCACTACCCTAAGGACTTCAACACAAGGTGCTGCTCAGGGGCACCTCTGCCTCTTGGATGCTGAGGTTTCCCCTAAACCCCATCACAACAAGTCACTAATGAACTGGAAAAAAACATCCAGTAGATTCTCTTGCTTTATATTTTTAGATTTTCTTTTTTTAGAAATTTGATTTATTGAGAGAAAGAAAGAGACAGACAGGCACCTTCAATGGGGTCTTCACACTGTGATCTTCCCCCAAGCCTCACAGCCAGCCAGGATCACTGCTTGGCATGTTTGGTGGGCCTGGGACCTGAACCTGAGACTTCCCACATGGCCTCCAGCATCACACAGCAGCACTTCTATTGCCTGTACCACTGCACCTGGGCCCACTCTTGCTTTTTAAAAGCATTAAAAATTGTTATGGACACTAGAGACAAAGTGGAAGGAAAGTGAGGGAGGGGAAGAGTATAGAAAAGGAAATTAGGGGGGAAAATGGAGAGATAAGACATTTGTGGGACACAGATATCGTTTGTTATCTGTTGATGAGGATGCGTATAGTATTATCAACTGGACTGAGATGTATATCATGCTGGGTAAAGTCTCTTTATAATCTAAATGAGGTTGAATGTATAAATAATAATAATAATTAAAATGAAAAGTGAAAAGAAATAAAATAGTTTCCAAGTGGGTTCTCTGCCAGCAACTATAAATTCACATCCCATGTTGAACCACTCTTGGGATCTATCAATTGCTGTTTGTAGTCACCCAAACACCCTGGGTTCAAATAATTAACAGCTCCCTTGGAATGCTTACCTTTGCAAAATACCACATGCTCATTTGAGCATAAAGAGGCTCCTGATAGGGATATCAAAATTGCCTTTGAATACTGGATAATTTATGGGTATGTTCATACCCTTCACTAAGCTCTAGGTGACAGCTTGATATGCAATTAACAAAACAAAACAAAACCTGGCCTCTGATCTGTTAAAAAGCGTATTGAACAGGCCTGTCTCACAGATGGTGACTCTCAGCTGAGAGCGGTCTTATGGAAGGAAGTGGCACCACAGCAAATACGAAGACAGCTGCAGCCAGCTGTTCTGGGAAAACAAGGTTTAAGGCTCAGGGCTGGGATTGGGGTAGGGGGAACCCAGCCTTATAGCTGGTTGTAGGAGGTGGTTAATTCCTGCCTTTACAAAGTCAGTTTATTCTTGGTTAAAGAGTTGTAGGATGGTTAAAGAGTTGTAGGAGTCCGGCTGGGGCTGAGCCCTCCCCCCTGCAACTCTCCTCACTCCCATCCCCACACCCACTCAGCAGTGACAGCAGGCAGACCTCAGGACAAACTGACCATAGCGTCTTCCTCTGTAGCAGAACTTGGCCGATAATCAGGATTACTTCTAATTTTGTGTTTTTAAAATAAAGTTAATTTATTTCTTCGTAGAGAGAGACAGACAAATTGTATTCTGCACACTGTCTTAGCTGGCTCAGATTATGGGCACATGTGTGCACCTGTCATGCCCAGGGAGGGCCCAGGATGTGAACTCAGGACCTTCCCATGTGGGTTTGGTTGCATTACTGCTGCACTACCACCTGGCCCATGACTACATTTGTATCAAAATTCCAAAAAAAACTTTAGGCTGGACAGTCCGTGCTGTGTCCCTTCAGGCCACTTTCACATGTAGAAACTTCTGTGTGTTATCTCCTTCACACAAAGAGAAGAAGATTCTCCTGCAATAATATTAATACTAACAGCTAGTGTTAATCTTATACTTCAGTGTCAGAAACTATAGTAAGTTAAAACTATACTGCGAAATACACAAAATAGTTCTCTAATTATAACTTAGTGTGTGCCTAGTTCTTTTGGGGATGTTTTACTTGTATATATTATCAGTCATTTCATCTTCACAATAAACTTGTAAGTAAAATACTATTATTAGTCTCATTTTTCAGACGAAGAAATTGAGTCTTGGAGAGATGGAGTACCGAGGTCAAATAGTGAATAACTAGTGGGACCAGGCTCTGGACCCCAGCAGTATTGCATGTTTTCTAGGGCCCTTACGCCCAAGCCTACATTTCCTCATTTTTACATGCATGTATCACTTCTCAGACCCTGCCAAATGTTTTTGACTCTTACAGAAAGACAGGCACCCACTAAAAGGGACCCCTGCTGTGATCTACGCCCCCTCCCCCAGCTGGCCTGGATTACGGGCACACCCATCTGCACACAATGAGCTCAGAGAGGTTCTGAGACGCGAACACAGTCCCTATCCCTCGTAAGTTCAGTTGTACCACCACCTGCACTACTTTCAAAAACACAGATTCTTGGGTCAAACTCCCAGTTTCTAATTCAATAGGTCTAGGATGGGACTTCACATTTGCATTTCTAATGAACTCACAGGTTGATGCTGATGTTGATGGTTCATGAAGCACACTTTTAACTGCACTCTCTCACGTGACAGGCTAATTATAAAGTGCTCAATCTCCCTCTAAAATAGCATATTACAAGAGAAATAACGGGCCAGCAGGTGGCATAGTGATTAAGGCACTGGACTCTCACATGGTCAACCACACAGTTCAAGTCCAGACCCGGTGACTTGAAAATCATGCTGGGCACATGTGTGTGTGTGTGTGAGTGTGTGTGTGTGTGTTTGTGTGTGCCCAAACTCCCAAGAATGGAGGACAAGGAATTGCAGCATCATACCCCTGGGGATTGATTTCTCCTTTTCTCTGCCTCTCTCTGTGTTTCTGGTACCTGCACATGTCCTATAGCAAAACAAAAACAAAAACAAAAACCCTTTCTCTAAAAACAAACAAAAATCTCAAGAGAAATGAAAAAGATCCCTCATGCCTCAAAGCAGTGACACAAAGAAGACACCTATTGTCCAGATCTTGGTTTCCAAATACTATTTTCCAATATAAGTAAACAAGACTCCTTAGAAAAACAGCTAACTCCAGGATATAGGAAACACTAACTGAGCTAGGAGCTTGTACTGCCAGAGTAAGGAAATGAAGAAAAGAAAAGGTGAGGAGAAATCAAAAGCATCTAAGATCCAACCTGAAAGGAGAAAATAAGGACAAAATCTGAGCAGTTACCGAAAGAAAGCGTATTAGTGGTTGTCTGGGTACAGGAGAGTGAGGGAGGCGGAAGGCGGAGCCAGGACCACAGGGCACAATGACTGTGCTCGCTGTCTTGATGGTGGTGATGGCTTCAGAGGTGTGTACACATGTCAAGGCTTATCAAATGCAGACTTTCGATTTGCATGACTTAGAAAGATAACTCCCCAATGACTTTTCTCTTCCTTCTAATTTTTCAGGGGACTGGGATGATACACGTTGTTTCACTGGCTAGGCCCAGTTCACCGTGACCCTTTGCATACCGCCTTCCTGGGAAGACGCAGGACCACCAGTGTTTATTGAGCAGTTACTATGTTACCGGAACTTTCACACGAGCTAGTTAATCCTCACAACAACCCTGAGAAAAGGATTGTAATGCTGCTGCCTTCTACATTAGACAGATGAGCCTTAGGCAGTTAAGTAATATGTTTTGTCATATAGCTAGTAAATCATGAAGGGATTTGAAAGCAGATTATTCAAAACCCTGGGGTAGGAGGGTTAGTTAAGAACTTGTGTAACTGTATCATTATAAATTATCTCAATCTGTGACAAGTAACCTGATGCTATGCAGTTATGAGTGAGAGAAAAATCATTTAAAACAAGAGACGCATTCAAATAAATACAAATATTGTTTAATATATAGTGATGCTTTCTCTTAAAATACAAAGGAAGTTTAAAAATGTTTTGCATTGTGTTTTCATTGAAAAGTTTCTTTTTTTTTTCTTTCACAGTCTTATTAAAAAAGTGCAGAATAAATATTTTAGCAAATTGAGCTCAACTGGGGCAGCCATGGCGCCATCCAGCCTGACTCTAAGTCAGGAGTTGTTTTAGAGGGAAAGGGGAAATGCATGTCACTGAGGGGGCTGTTGTTGCATGTGGTGGCCCCACCAGTCTGGGTTTCTAGACCCTCCCTTCTGGATTCTCCAGCTGTATGTTTCACCTGTTGAACAGCCATTATTACTTCCTGAATCCCTGCTCCCCACCATTATGCCAACCCCCCATCTGGGGATTGCCGCGCTGAGACATTGTGCTTGCCCCTCGCTAAGACTCCAGGGACACTGCATTAAATAGTCTCAGTGTCAAGCCCAGCTTCCCTGGATTTCTCTGCATTACCAAGCATGCCATGCTGACTGGTACAAAGATGCATCACTTCCAAGTTACAGACTTGGGTTGCTCTCTCATCGTTTCTTAGCTAGTTGTCACGATCTCAGCTGGTACCCAGCTCCTGACCAGATTGACTTGTCTAAAATGCAAAGCTGATCCTGAATGTTCCTACTCTAAGCCCTGCATTGATGCCTCATCACCTATGAACGAATGCTCAAGCTCTTGGCTTCTGTACAAGCGCCTTTGGGATCTGCTCCCACCTGGTTCTAGCTTTGTTTCCCGTCCACCTCCCCATCTTGCGCAGCCCCACTGGTCCAGCCCAACTAATCACCAGCACTCAGGACCAAGCCTCAGCCTATTAGGCCACTGCCCTCTTCCTCTGCCCGGAAGGCCCTTCCTCCCCTTCTCTTGGCAAGTTTCCAACTCAACCTCCAACATGTCATTCAGAGGCTATGTCTCCACAGTGACCTTTCTGACTCTTCCAGCAGGTTCTATCCCTATGCTCAACTAAGAGTTTGTTTCTACCTGCATGCAGCCCTAAGCAAAGGTCAGTTTCCATGTCTTGCTCCTCCTACAGACCGAGAGCTCCCCAAAGCAGAAACAGGGGTAGAGCCATCTTTGTGTAACCAGAACGCTGCCTCACTCTCTGTCCTGCTGCTCTGGAATCCTCATGTGCTATCTTTGTTCACCTCGGCCTGCCCAGGTGCCCACTGCAATAGCTCGGCAGCACCTCTGATCCCTCGTGGGGCAATGCAGACTGTGTGGGAGTGGCAAGGGCTGACTCACACGGCACACCCTCCACAGGCAGCCAAAACCTCACCAGATGTCTTCCCATGAAATCCTCCTCGACTGTGCCACAACTGGTGGATTTTTTTCTCTTCCCCCATCTTAAAGAGCACCCCCTTGGGTTGACTCTTTTCTCCTCTACGCACACAGACACACAGACATGACTATTGTTTATAAGATTTGATTTTTAAAATGCAAATAGAATATATTTATCATGTAAAAGGACCCTATCTCCCTGTCTCTCCATTAACCCCAGCCCCACTCCCAGAAACGACTGCTTTGAACAGTTCCTATTCCACATTCTTCTGGTGGTTACCATCATAACCTTAACCTCCATACTTAGGTCTTTATTTCACTCTTTATCCATCATAGACAGTGTCTACAGACTCATGGGTAGGAAATATGGTGAAATTTGCGTATTTACTCCACTTTCTGCTTTCTGTTTCCATTTCCTCTCCCTCTTCTTTTTTAAATCGATGGAAGGTGTGTGTGTGTTTGCCAGAGAGACAGAGGAAGAGAGAGGAGGAAAGCAACCCCCAATGAGACATGGTCATGTGCAATCCTTTCTCCCCCATTTCCATCCCACTGGGATTTAGGGCAAGCATCTGGCCTGTTTTTCAGGCTCTGGGTGGGACTTGAATTGTGGTTGGCCATGTGGGATCTGCCTCACTTAACCACTGGACTAAAGGACCGGCCCTCTCTACCTTCTTGGTCTTTTTATTATGAGTGATAGTCTTGAGTTTTCAAGATTATTATTAAATACTATACTATATATAATAATATACTTGAACATGTATCTCTTGCTCCATCACATTTATACACATTATCCTTAAATTAAATGTACCTGCCCCGCCATCTGCTTCTCCCTGGGCATGCTCAGAGAGCTAACCAAGCTTTAATAGGTCAAGATATTTTTAACATTTGTATACTGTGGTCCAATTATACTTAAGTTGACTTGGTCGGTGGATTGATTTTTCTAACAGAAAACCAACAGATAGAACCCAAATATGACTACTATGTTCCTATTGTTTGCTATGGAACCAAATGGCATGACCAGGTTATGAGAAGGGACTGGAAACGTCTGTCACTAACCTGTGAACTCATCTGGAAGGCTGGATTGGAGCACTCCTTCAGGGCGTTCTCTGAAATAACCAAGAGGAACTATTGGAAGGGAGCTATTTAGCAACAACCAAACTGCTGGAGTTAATGCCACCATTATCTGGGTACTGAAAGGAAGTGGGGCTTCCTTTTGTGGCTCCTGGCTTTTAAGACAGGAGTCGTTTATGTTAAAGTACATTTAGCAATAAGTTTTGGCCCAAATTTTTTAAGAGTGATTTGCCTTCGGTGTCTGAAGGTGAGCTCTCCTTTGTTTGTAGGCTGTTTCTTTGAGAGGAGAAAAATAGTAAAATGACCTTTTCCTTTTAGCCAGAAGCATCTCTCCCTGTGCTGATAATAAGGCAGTCTGAGGAATGCATACGTGTGGGTCTCTCTGGCTGTGCACTTGTAAACTATGTAATGGCGAAGCGTCGTCCCTCTGTTCCATCTGACCTCGTGAAATGGGGGCAGGTTTTCTCTCTCTCTTGCTGAGTTGGATGGTGGCCACTTTGAATTCCCACTGGAAGGGGCTGTCACCCGATACTGCACACACTGGGATGCACCAGAGGCCTTTGAATTCCCACTGGAAGAGGATGTCACCCGATGCTGCACACACTGGGATGCACCAGAGGCCTTTGAATTCCCACTGGAAGGGGCTGTCACCCGATACTGCACACACTGGGATGCACCAGAGGCCTTTGAATTCCCACTGGAAGGGGCTGTCACTCGATGCTGCACACACTGGGATGCACCAGAGGCCTTTATCAGGGTCATTTGATCACAGTCCTGTGCAATTCTCATCACTTGGTTGGGTGCAAGAGAAAGGAAGAGTTTCCCAAGGAAGCTCTGAAGAGCAGCACTCCCGGGAGGTCACGCCCTCTTATCTAGGGCACTGGCCCTCCCTGTGGTGAGCAGAGACCAATGCTGCTTTTTCACCTGAGGAAGCTCACACTGGTGTGTTTGTGTGGGTGTGTATCTGTGACACTCCCAGGAGCTACATAGTTTGTCCTCTCTCTTTACACCTCAAAAATATTTTGGAAAGGAACTTCTCTACAATGTGTCTCAGGCTGCTTCCTGTCCCCACTTCCCTGCACAAACACAGGGTTGCTTCTGTGAATAAAACAAAAATCAGTTCAGAAAGCAGAGCCCTTACGAGCCCAGGAACCCTGGCCAAGTGTCAGCTGCCTGCCTCCCATCAGAAGGGAAGAAAAGCACGTACCAGTTGAGCATTTAGTGTGAACTAGTCACTTTGCATGTCCACTTGGTCTGAGCTTTAAGTTGTAGCATCTCCTTTGCAGGAGTATGTGCTGAGAGGTGATTGGAGGTTCCCTGTCCCTTCCATAGTCACAGCTCCCAAACACATCTCACCTGGATTCTTGGACTGGCTTTCTGAGTGATTGCTCCACTTCAGAATTGTCTCACACTGCAGCTAGGATAAAGTTTCTGTAAAAATTATCATGGGGGGGGGAGGGGTCCAGTGGGTGGTATAGTAGCTAAGGTGCTGGATTCTAACATGGCTGACCGTGGTTCAAGTCCTAGACCCAGTGTCTTGAAACTCACACCGGGCATGTATGCTTTCATGCCCAAACTCCCAAGAGGAGAATGGAGGAGAAGGGATTGTAAGGTGTGGCTAGCCCCCTGGGGGGGGTGGTATTTCTTCCTTCCTTTCTCTCTGTCTCTTCAGCGAGCACATGCTTCCTATAGCAAAAATCTCTCTAAAAAAGAAAAATATTATTATTATCATTTTGTTACAATAATAAAAATATTATTATTATTATTTTGGCACGTGTGCTCATGAGAGAGCGAGAGAAAAGGAAAGTGAGAAAACACCCCCCACGAGGAATGGCCACACTACAATCCTTTCTCCTCCGTTCAGCTCTCAGGGCCCTGGGCATGCACTCACACATACCTGGGACGTTTCTCAAGCTGCCAGATTCAGACCGGAGCAGGACAGTAGGCCATGTGGTCTCCAGATGCTTTAACTGCTAGCCCCCAGCTGGCCCTAGAATGAAGTTTTCAAAGTACATGTCTGATTGGGCTACACAGACACACTCTTCACCCCTGCCCGACTGCTAAACATCCTCCCGCGTCATCCTGTGTTGCTAACACAAAGGCTAGAGCCCCTGATCTGATCTTCCTCTGTCCCCTGCTCTGCTTTCTCCTCACTCTCTGGCTTCCAAACCCACTTGGCTGTGCTGTGCCCGTCTCTGGTGCAGACCTCCCACCTACTGTCACCTCCACCTTCCCCAGCCCACCCCACCCCAGCCTCCCCAACTCATAAGCACCTTTCACTTCACCGTTTCCTGTCATGACCTCAGACAAGCCTTACAGAGTATGCTGCCCCCATAGCTTTTGCCACCATTTTTTTTTATTAATTCACTTTACACCATCACAACACACAAATGAATTTTCCATCCAAAATACACTGTGCATTGGCTCAATCAAGCACATCCACATACATGTTCTCAGCAAATAGTTTTCCAATTCTTACATCCTGCATACCTTGCCCTTTGTCTTGCCATCCCTGATTCCCCATCCCCCACCCTCTGCTATGTCCCATCTTCCTCCCCCATTGTCCCTGGCATCCCTGGTTGCCCTCCATACCTTCCTCCCCCCCCAATTCAATTGTTCTGCCAATGAACGTAATTAGTCTAAATAAATCCATTAGCAAGCACAGCTGACACAAACCTACACATGTATCCAAGTCTGACCCTAGGCATAAACCCCGGTGAGTAGAATGAACATACTATAAAGTAGTACCCAGCTGTGCCCATACAGCTCACTGCAGTCATCAAATATGCATTT
>NW_006159538.1:5338305-5359906 GCF_000334495.1 Tupaia belangeri chinensis | reverse complement strand
AGAGGAGCCCCGCCGCCGCCTCGCTCGGCGCGGTCCCGGGGGTGGTGGGGGCCCGCAGCCGGGCCCGGGTGGGCCAGCGCCTCGCTTTTGCCACCATTTTTAATGAGCATTTGATTACCTTCTGACTTTCTTACAAGACTGGTGTGTAATGGGTCTTTTGCTTTCCTTGCCAATGGCATTTTTTTAAAGAGGTTTTCGCTATAGGGCACGTGCACTCACCAGACAGACAGACAGAGACAGAGAGAAAGAAAGCGAGAAGTCACCCGCCAGGGGGGATGGCCACGCTGCAATCCCTTCTCCTCCATTCTCCTCTCGGGATCTTGGGCACACACGCACACGCACCCAGCGTGAGTTTTAAGCCACCGGGTCTGGGATGCGAACCACGGTCGACTACGTGGGAGTCCAGCGACATAGCCATTTTGCTAACTGCTGGTTCCCTTGCCAATTGCATTTTGAGCACTTAATATAGAGTGCCCAAGAGAGACATTCATTATTTGTTGTGTGAATATGACTGAACATGAGTAATGAATGAATGCTTGAAGAAATGGTAAGCTGGGATCAAAAAAAAAAAAAAAATTCCAGAGGGCTACACTGGAAAGAGAGAGACAGGCCATGGGGCATGGTCATGTGTCCCCCATTCGCCTCCATTTCTCCCTCCTTTTGGGATTAATAGGGCACATAGACATACCCAGCATGTTTTTCAAGCCACTGGGTCCAGGACTCAAACCACTCAGCTGGCCATGTGAGATCCGGTTGCCTTAACTACCAGGCTATGGGCTGGCCCATGAACTGAGATTTCCATATCATAGTGTGTGCTCATCCTATTGCCTCATAATTCCCCTATAATTATTGACTTCCTTTCTTTAATGCCATTGGTTAAACTGTCTCCACAGTCCTTCGTTCATCAGGACCAGTACATGTAGAATTGCTTTGTCTTTTCAGCTGCCTGAAAAAATCTACTGAGACCAAAACATTCCCCTTGAATGTTTCCCTTTTTAGACACCTCTCAGGTCAGCTTGGGAGAGACGTGTTTTTGTTCTTGCTCCTACTCTTGACCCCACGCCCCACACCTTCTATCCCAGTCCTTACAGGCTGAGCGTGTCCTTTGCGCTTCTCATCGAGATGCAGAACTTCAGCACACACCAGGGTGGCTCTCCTACAGGAGGCAGGGCCTGGAAGGGTGAGCCGTTGACACTGCAGGTGAGTGGGCACTCGTGAACCGGAAAACTAAGGTGTGGATCAACAAGCAATCTGTAATTGGGTCAGCAACTTCATGCTGTTTTAGAAACCGTGGGACAGATTGGGAAAGAAGAAAGAAGAAGAAGAAGAAAGAAAGAAAGAAAGAAAGAAAGAAGAAGAAACAAGCATGGTGGACCTGTCACTAAGTTCAAGCAATTTCCTCCAAACATTGAGGCCCTTAAGCCATCGTATTTGCAGCTAGAGCACAATTGCATTGAACTCACCCCCATCACCCCTTTGTCCCTGCTCTGGGCCAGACCCTGCAAAGTCCAGGGACTAACCCCCCCCCCCCCCCGGCGCAGGAGTAGAGAGGACAGCAAGAAGAAGGGACATGGCACATGATGCCAGAGAAGGACGACTGCTAGAGGCAGCCAGCGGAGGGAACAGACAATGCTGTCTAGACGAGGAACGAGGAAGGGAAACAGTCCAGAGAGCAGAAAGAAGTGACATCTGAGATGGATTTTGGAGAATTTTATCAGCCAAGTAAGGCAGAACGAGGGTCAAGCATGAACAAAATGCAGTCACTGAAATGTAGAAAATGTCTTTTGTTTTGTCTTCTAAGATGGGCATCTCCCTACTGCGCTATCCTCCTGAGCAGCTGGGACCACAGGCACATACTGCCACACCTGGCATTTTTAGACAGGGCTTTATGATGCTCTCACTGTCTGTGAGCACGTAGTCCTCCTACTTTAACCTTTTGAGTTGTCTGGATTATAGGTGCACACCACTGTGTCCAGTGTTTAGGTTGGACTGGACTCAAACCCAGGCCTACCCTGTGGTCCCAGCCTGCAGCACACAGCATCTCATCTCAATGTGCACCATCATGGTTGGGCCAGTAAAGTGAAGATTTCATATCCCGGAAGCATCAGGTGTGCGTTAACAAATGGCATAATCATATATTTTATTGTCCCAATTGGGATGCTTTCAAGAGCAGAGTGATATGCTGTTAATGATGATGGCGGGATGATAGCTAGAGGCCAAGACTCTCCCAGCCAAGATAGACTTTGATGGGAGGAAGGATATGGCCAGACACAAGACTGGAACTTGGGTGGGACAGAGACTTGAAGGGCTTACACCTGCTAAGGAGCCAGAATTTGATCCTCAAGGCATTGAAGTGTCATCAAAGCATTTTAAGCGGGCTAGTGATGGGACAGACCTTGGCTCTGTTGGAGGAGGGCCACCAGGGTGGCCATGTTGTGGAAAGACTCTAGGTATACAAGAAAGAAGCTAGCCTTCAAGCTTTACAAGAGCAGGAATCACATCCTTTTTATTAGTAATATACCCAACATATGGACAGCAGGGAGTCTGGCACAGAGAGGGAGCTTAACAAACATGACACATGCGAGGTCTTCCCCGATCTCTGCCTTGACAGAGAGGGAGCTTAACAAACACGGCACATGCGAGGTCTTCCCCGATCTCTGCCTTGACAGAGAAGGAGCTTAACAAACACGGCACATGCGAGGTCTTCCCCGATCTCTGCCTTGACAGAGAGGGAGCTTAACAAACACGACACATGCAAGGTCTTCCCCGATCTCTGCCTTGAAAATTAAGATGTGGATCAACAAGCAATCTGCAATCGGGTCACCAACTTCATGCTGTTTTAGAAACTGTGGGATAGATTGAAAAAAAAAATTAAGAAGAAACAAAAACATGGTGGACCTGTCACTAAATTCAAGCAATTTCCTCCAAACATTGAGGCCCTTAAGCCATCGTATTTGCTGCTAGAGCACAATTGCATTGAACTCACCCCCATCAACACTTTGTCCCTGCTCTGGGTCAGACCCTGCAAAGTCCAGGGACACTGGGCTGAACAGGGTGCAGGTCCTCCTCATCTATTACCACCAGCAGTCCCTTATCCTCCTCTTGTCTTAATTTTTTTCATGAACAACACTCTCCAATGTGCTATTCGTTGTTTCCAGTTCCTCCCTCTAGAACATAAGCTGCATAAGAACAGACTTTGATCTGTTTGGTTCACTGCTATTTCCCTTGTGCCTGGTGCAAGGAAGATACTGCATACACATTTGCGGAAGGAAAAGGAGGCAGGATGTGTTCGGAGCCTGACAACCGTGTGCGTGTCAGAGGGCGAGGATCTGGGAAGGACAGTGTGGTCGAGATAAAGGTAGAGAAAACCTGTGCTACCCACGGGAGCCGGACCTCTGAGGACCATCTTGTGGGGAGCCTTTTCATCTTCGTTGTTCCTCGCTGGCTCCCGTTCCTCACTTTCCCCACAGGGAGCCTGTGCCCGTAATCTGCAGTGAGTCGGAACCTAAGGAACCACCAGGCCTCCTGTCTATAAATCATTGGCATCCCCTGTGCCCTCTGTTTGACTGCCTGGCCAAGGTCACCATCATTTCCTGCATGACCTGACTTCCCGAGGACTCCTAACTTGCCTATGAACGTTTGGTGACAGGATGCATTTGCCCCATTAGCAAGAAGAAAGAAACATGAGTTCACAAAATGCATTTTCAAGCGCTTTTGTTCAGTCTGAGAAGTTTAGGTGCCTTTTTTCCTGCAACTAAATAACCCTTTCCAGGGGCTCCCCCTCTTCTAGATCTGCCTCTGGGTCATCTCCCCAAGCCCACGGGTCTCTCCTTCCAGGGGGAGCCTGTTTTCCCTCAAGCGCTTTCATTTCCTTTGCATGTATTCTTTATGTGCTTCATCCCCAAATAAAATGGACAAGTGGTCTTGGTATCCTTCCTCGGGGTAATTCAGCCATGGCCCCATACTCGGTGACTAAGAGTATAAGGGCCCTCCAGTCTGCCCACACCCCCATCATTGTGGCCTTGTCTGGGAAAGCTATGGGCTATTCTTCATGTCAACAAAACCCTTGGCCACCTGCCTAGGCCTGCCTGGACGTGCTGAGGACTGTGCGGTGGTAACAGACCGGGCTCCGCTGTCACAGCCACATTCCACACTATGCTGGCATTGGGTGGAGTCAGAGGAGAGGGCAGGGGTGTTGTGATCAGTGTCCAGGGCCCCAGGTCGTGCCATCTGGAAAGGGCAACTGCTGGGGACTACTTGAGCTCGGGGGGATCTGGAGACAGAGGTTAGCAGATCTGATGTGGGGGCGCAGGCTGGGGGTGGCACTCCGGGGGAAGGCCGCATCCAGCCGAGAGCTGGAAGCTAAGGATGGCGGAGAACCTGTGCTGGATGGAGTCCAACACGCAGAAGCTGCTGAGGAAACAGGCCGCATACCCTGTGCACACATGGAGAAAGGCAGGGCCTGTGGGGAAGCGGGGTTGTCAGCCAAAGAATGCTATGAAAGAGCCTCCCAAGAAGGGCTGAAGGAGGAAGTGGTCCCTCTGGCCCTAGGCACCATGGCTGAGCCCACTAGGGCTCTCATCTGTTTTCAGGAAAGCACGCTCCTCGATTCCTACATGGGTCCTCTGATTCCCTATAGGCCCTCAGATATTTTCCTGGGCTCACTCTTCTTCTGGGGTTGATTCTGATAGCTGGAGTTAGGGGCTCATTCCTTCATTCGTAAACTCCCAGTGAGTCTCTGGGCAGGTCCCAAGATATAGCACTGTACCCTCACACAGCCCCCAGGCCGGAGAATTACAACTCACTGACAAGTGCTGTAATAGGGCCATCCTTCCAAAGAGGCACAGGTGCAGGCTACAGAAAGCAAAAGCAATTAAAAAAAAAAAAAAAAAAAAGGAAAAGAAGAGAAGCCAGGAAAGAGGGCAGAGAAATACTAAAGGGATCGAGAGGCATCAATATAGGCACCCAACCTGCGCTCCTGGTGAAGTTTGTTTTGTTTTGTTATTTTTTGCTATAGGGAGCTAGGTAGTGTTACGCATTGCACATATGCTTGCTAGAGAGAGACAGAAAGAGAGAGAAGGAAAGCGAGAAAGCACTCCCCAGGATAGTGCTCCCTTCTCCACTCTCCTCTCAGGATTCTGGGCACACATACACATATTCAGTGTGTTTTCCAAACCACCAGGTCTGGGTCTCGAACTGTGGAGATGGCCATTAAAGTCCAGCACCTTAACCACCAAACCACCAGCTGGCCCCAATCCCTGGTAAAGTTCTCCAGAAAGAGTCACACCACTCACTGGAGGTGGAAGGGAGTTACCCAGCCAAAGACAGGTTAGAAGGCTGATGGGGTGAAGTGAGGACATGGCAGAAGAGGAAGGGCGGGGCAGGAGCAAGTACCTCTCCGCTGAGCTCTGTGATCCCACGAGAAAATGGAAGCCTCACTCCCTTTGGTAGTTGCTTTTTCCAGGTAGAAACAAGATGGCAACATCAGGAAACAGAACATCTTTTATTACAAAATAAAACGAAAATGTGTAATACTACCTAGCTCCCTTTGGAAAACAGTTAGGTGTCATTGAGAAGATGCCCACTCCAGTGTCAGTGTGAAGAGCTCAGTAAGGCCAGCCCCTTCACTGGCAGCCCCAATTCTAAACCCTCACAGATTGTCTGCTTCTGAGTTCTCACCCATGAGCACTGCTCTCGTACTGCCCACCCTGCTGCAGCCAGCTACCCTGGGATCCAAGAGAAGCCACCTCTTTAGAGGAAAACTGGTCTTCCATTGGCCTCTCAAACCGAAGTCCATTCTGGAAAGTAGGGAGAGGTCTGTGGCTGGGAGAGGAGATGAACCATTCAGAATTTCTATTAGATGGGGCCAGCAGGTGGCATGGTGGTTAAGGGCTGGACACTCCCACATGGCCCACCATGGTTCAAGTCCCACACCTGGTGGCTTGCTTTCTCACTTTCTCTCTCTGGTCAAATTAAAATAAATGAATGAACAAATAAAATTAAGTAAATAATTCTTAAAAAAAAAAAAAAGAGTTTCTATTAGAAACGTTTCCCAACAGCAAAGATAAACTAGGCTGAGGGGGCATTTTTCTTGCCTTCCTCCAATTCCCCTTCCCACTTTAATGGACATCTGCAGTTTGTGTGACCTCTTCTTCTAGAGCGTTATCCTTGGTGACGCAGCACAGAATGAGTCTGTCTCTGGAATGAAACCTCATATTTCTGTCTTTGCCTCCAACAGGGGCACTTCACTTTTTAACTTGTAGAGTGTCCACATATCGGTGAGACCAAAATTAAGTAAATAATTCTTAAAAAAAAAAAAAAAGAGTTTCTATTAGAAACGTTTCCCAACAGCAAAGATAAACTAGGCTGAGGGGGCATTTTTCTTGCCTTCCTCCAATTCCCCTTCCCACTTTAATGGACATCTGCAGTTTGTGTGACCTCTTCTTCTAGAGCGTTATCCTTGGTGACGCAGCACAGAATGAGTCTGTCTCTGGAATGAAACCTCATATTTCTGTCTTTGCCTCCAACAGGGGCACTTCACTTTTTAACTTGTAGAGTGTCCACATATCGGTGAGACCAAAGAGCATGGAGTTAGACCAATGTGTTTTGCAGCTGGGGAAATTGAGGCACAAAGACAGAAAGTGATTTGTGAGAGCTGACAGGGATGGGTGTAGAACATGGGTGCTTAGTTGCTCGACACCCTTTCCCTTCCACAATTCTGGGCAGATTCCCCTGCCATTGTCCTTCTAGCTCACAGGTGCGGATGGGCATAAGAGTGTAGGAATGGGCAAACCCACTCGGCTTCTGCTCTAGGCCTTGTGTCCACTACTCTGCTCCTCGGAGCTGCTCGTCCCACTCTGGCCTGGGCTCTGAGCCTCGGGGTCATAGTGGCAGGTCTTCAGGTCTATTGGGTTGAAGATCAGGGTTCAATTTTCTTTTAGGAAGTGTCATGATAATGTAGAAAGATTACTGGGTCTTGGAGGCAAGAGTCTAGCTCAGAGCAGACTGCAATCCTGCTTGAGACATGGAAACCAGGGAAGCCGGAGAAACCTGCCCTGCAGCCAAGCCTAACTACTTGGATTTCCGACTCACAAAACCTATCATTTGTTTTTGTCCAGGAAGTCAAGGACACTTGAAAACAGTACTTCATTAGTAATGGATGGGAAGAAACCCTTCAAGCTGAGCCAGTGTTGTCAAGCTGAGGCCATGTCTTAACCAGTCTTCTTAGCACACATCTTTCAAATGGACGCATTCTCGACCATTCACTAAGTTTCTGCTGAAAATCCTTAAATATATTTTATAGTCAGACAAAGGTTCTTTTGTTGTGCCAAGGACCTCCTTCACAGGTGTTTTCTCTGCTCTTTTGAGTCAGGTCATTGGCGCTTCTTCCATCCTCTTCTCAGAAATGTGTGCTAAGTAGGACCAGCAGTTGGCGTAATGGCTATGCCACTGGACTCCCATGTAGTCGACCATGGTTTGAGTTCGGGACCTGGTGGCTTAAACTCACACCGGGTGCATGTGCATGTGTGCCCAAGATCCTGAGAGGAGAATGGAGGAAAAGGGATTGTGGCGTGGCTATGCTCGTGGAGGGTGATTTCTCATTTTCTGTCTCTCTGTCTCTCTTTTTCTGGTGAGTGCACGTACCCTATAGCAAAAATTTCTCAAAAAAAAGATAAGAAAAATAAGAAAAGAAAAGAAAAAAGAAACATGTGCTAAGAAGCAGAGAGATCAGTTACGCACTCTTCCGCATACAGACTTGTATAAAAGTTGTGCCTCCCTTCTGGGATATAGGGTTGCTTTTGTTGTCCCCTGTGTATTAGTTAGGATGCTCTAAAGAACCATTAGGAAGGAGCCAATGGAAATGGCTCACACAGTTATGAATGCAGACTCCAGAGTCCTATTTCTGGACTCTGAGCGTGAGTCATCAAATTGGAGACCCAGGAAAGCCAATAGTGTTGTTCCAGTGCAAAGGCTGGCAAGCTCAGGACCTAGAAAGAACCAATGTGTTATTTAAAAGGTAGCAACAACAAAACAAAACAAAAATCAATATCCCATTTCAAACGCCATCAGGCAGGAGAAAGTTCTTCTCATTGGGAAGAGGTCTGTGTATTCATTCTATTCAGGCTTTTTGGTGGTTGAATGAGTCCCACTCACACTGGGGACAGCAATCTTCTTTACTCAGTCTACCAATTTAAATGTTAATCTCATCCAACACCTTCAAAGAAACGTCTAGAATAATGTTTGACTAAATGTCTGGGCACCCCAGAGCCCAGTCAAATGAAATTAAGTACCACACCTTCCTAAAAAAATTAAAGCAATTTGCTATTCAAGGGAGTAGATTTTTTTTAAAGGTGTGGGTCTTTCTTAAGGCTGCCAAAATTACATTGCATACAAATTAGTAAGAAAAGCTCATATTACCTTAATGGCTGAACAACCTTTTTTCCCTGAGACATTTTGCTAATTGAGGCTTAATGGTATGATTATTCTTATTTTCCTCACTCTACTGTCCGTGTTTGAACTTTTAAAGAATAGGCAATTTCTCTGTAAGATGAATTAGAGGCACAAGTTTTATCTGATATTAATCCAAAAATGAGCCTTCTTGAACTTTTCTAATAACCATTTACAATTCCTTTAATCAAGAAAACCACACCAAATGATTAGTATTTCTCCATGATTTCCATTTACCTCCCCAAGAAAGAAAAGGAAAGTGCCCAGTCGTGAGAAGGTTAAACAGAGCTGTGATTATGCCAAGGAAAATGATCATCTAAGAATCATTTCAAAGAAAGATAAAAACATAGGGCTTCCTTTGACCTCCATATGAAGGAGGAGGGAAGAAAAGTTCTACCCCAACTTATATATTAAAGCAAGAAAAGCTCCTGAGGATTTTGTCATGGTTACAGTAGTAACAGCAGTGAGATCATTCCTCCATGTATTTGTCTCTGAATCAGACTGCTCAGTGACCAGGTTCTTGCCAGAACAGTAGCAATAAGAAGTAAGCAGGTATTGAACACCATATTATGAAATGCAAGCTGGAAGCTTATGAGGATCCTTAGACCTTGTCTCCACTATCAAATCGAAGATAATTAAAGCACCTGCATAGGGAAGTAAAACCAACCCATCTTGCACCCCTGAATTTTAACTGTGATGCCCCTTGGGTATGTGCAGACAAAGTGTAATAGTCGGTGTTCAATTGCAGAAAGGGGAGCTCCCCCTATGCCTGGTTGTAAGAGTATTAAATGTACAGAATCAATGGCAAGGCTGAAGAAACAGATTCCAGATTGAGCTTCGAGGACAGACACCCAGAGTCACACTGCAAATTAAGATCCTGAGGGTCAGCTGCTTCTGCCATGATTAGGAAGCCATTCTGCTAAAGCGAGAAGCTGCATCTACAGCTACTGACCCCAGCACTATCATCAGCCACAACCTGCACCCTGGAAATGCAGAACTCTCACTACAAAGGAATCTGAAGAGTGTAGTGCTTACCGTTCAGCCTCTGTCTTGCAGAATGGCTCTCAAGAGTGAGCCAATTTACAACATCCACAACACAACACAGGTCCCCAGGTGGGGGTGGGAGCACAGCCTGGGGGCACGCATTTTACCTCTTTGAGAGTCAATTATCACTCTGTAAAAATGGAGCTAAGACTTGCCTTGCAGAACTAAATGGAAACACATTTGCAAAGTTTCCATAATAAAAAGTCCCTTAAATGTTAAGTGCTCTTTAAACTTGAATAACAAAAATCCAGATCATGACTAAACTGGTCTATCAGCTTGATTTGGGGGAGCCAGCCCTGTAGTTCAGTAGGTAGGCACAATGCATTGGGGACTGGATCCTACAAGGTTGGTGTTCAAAAACACACCAGGCTCATGTGTGTGCATGCCCCAAATCCTGATGAGATGGAGAAATGAAGGACAATGGATGGTAGCATGACCACACCCACAGGGAGTTCTTTCGCATGCTCTCTCTCTCTTTGAATGCATGTGCCTTCTGGCAATTACAATTTTTTTTCTTTTAGTTTCTTTAATAGTGATTTTTGAGGCATACTCAATTCAGCTAAAACTGGCCGAACTCTTCCATTGGGCTACACAGATGAATGAGTTGTCATGTCTCTGTTTCCCACAGGCTTCCACTTGTAGGAAGAGGTGAGAAAATAGAAAAGTCCCCCAAAGGTGTATGGCTGAGATGAGCCTCAACTAAGGTGATTATATAATTCCTGATCTAAGGCAGGACCTTCTGAGACTCAAAGGGGGCACTATTAATAATTACATTAGGAAGCCAGGTGTAAACCAGGGCTGCGCTGAGAAAACAAGGATCGTGGTCATTCTGGCCTTCTAGAATGCAACCCTCAGGCTCAGCCCTATGGCCCCATTGTTGGGGGAGCCAGGTCCCACTTGGCAGTTCATGTTCCAGCTCCAGTGGCTTGAGAAACACACTAGGCACGTGTGTGTGCATGCATGCCCCAAATCCCAAAAGGTGGGAGAGATGAAGAGGAAGTGATCATAGTGTGACCATTCCCCATGAGGGGTCCTTTCTCCTTTCTCTCTCTCTCTCTCTGTTTCCCTGTTTTACTGTGTCTCTCTGGCAAGTGTAAGTGCCCACTGACAAAATTAGAAAAGGAAAAAGAAGAAGGTTCTAATTCTCTGACCGTCAGTATTTCCATCTCTCAAATAGAAAGATTCATCCCTCTCTCACTGGTATTCAGGGGATCGAATAAGGTAACCTAGATAAAGGACTGGCCAGCCCAAGGCTTGGTGGTTAAGGCAGCTGAATCCCACGTGACCAACTGCGCAGTTTGCACCTAGAACCTGGCAGATTGAAAAATATGTGCATGTGTGCCCAAAATCCTGTAAAGAAGGGATAAATAGAGAAGGTGTTACAGAATGGCCGTCTCCCATGGTGGTGGGGGGGTGCTCTCTCACTTTCTCCCCTACCAGCTCTGTAAGCACACATGCCCTCTGGAAAAATCAAAGACATGTGCTTTCTCATTTGCCCCAAGCTAGTTGAGGAGTTTACATACATAAGCAAGAAAAGTTTTCTGGAATACATTCTTGTAGACTACATTGAGAGAAGTAATGCTCTATTTCCCAATAAGCTGGCATTAGGGGGCAACATATGAGGATAACATTTTTTCATTTATTACAAAGCTGGTTTGAAGCTGGTTTGGCATCTCTGCCTTTTCTGTTTACACCCCTGTAGCAATTATCATTTCTACCACTCCCCTGGCACAGATCACAGGTGGCATTGTTCAATTAGCTATTGTTTGATGTGTGTGAATTCCACCCTAACCAGTGACCTAGGGCACTTTACTTAACCTCTCTGAGCTTCATTCTCCGAATTTGAAAATGAAGGCAGTTATAGTCTCTTCATAGACTTGTTGTGAAGATGAAAGGGAATGTATAGAAAGTCCCTAGTAATATTCCTGGCATATAATGGCCCCTGACCCTATATCGAACCCCAGATATAACGTGTATGAGAAATCTCTGCTCCACTAAGACAGACTTTGAAATTCGCTGTGCTAACACATTCAGCACAGGGTACCTCTGCAGAGGAGTAGGCACCTCTGAGTGACTCAAGCCACAAAATTCTCCTTCTCTCCACTTGTATGTTGAGTGGGCAAGGACAGCTTTTGCCCTGGATAATGGCAACCAGTCACTAGCTGGGATCCTGATCTAAACTCAGTGAACCTCGATATTATTCCCGATAGACTTGGAGTACTTCCAGCACTTAGTAAATGTCTGAGGAGTTCTGATGATTGCGGGTTAATGGCTTAGCACCAAAGAGAAGCTGGAGACACGCGTTAGCCCATAGAAGGTTTAAATTAGCCCTACGAAACATTGGAAAGTGAGTGATAAATCATGAATGGAGAGAAATGGAAGAATCTGCTCCTCACTTGCTTTGTATCCTCAGATTTTCTCCTCGTAGAGATCAGGCCTGAATTGCCATTTTCTTAGTCCATCTTGTCCCGGTTTCTTTCCCTTGTTCACAGATTGACTCACCTTAAACACCCCTGTGCTGTCTAGTGGCTCAGCCCCTCTGTGGTTTAACAGTGACCCTTCAGTTTAGACAGTCAAGATTTTGCATCCCCTGGGTGTTTTGGGGTTTTATTTTGAGAGATTTTTGCTATAGGATACATGTATTCACTGGAGAGACAGAAAGCGAGAAATCACCCCCCCCCACCCCCACCCCCAGGAGCGACGGCCACACTGTAATCCCTTCTTCTTCATTCTCCTCCCAGGATTTTGGGCATCCACACACACACACGTGCCCAGCATGAGTTTTAAGCTGCCAGGTCTGGGACATGAACTATGGTCAACTATGTGAGAGTCCAGCAACATAACCATTATGCCATTTGCTGGTTCCCATCCTCTGGATTTTTGCAAAACAAGTGCAGTGTCTCCTGAAGCAATCGATTTCCATACTATTTGGACTAAAATGATCATCCGCGATTGGATCAATTCATTCTTTACCAAACGCCTTAGGACAAAAATTTGTGTACAAATGATATATTAAGGAAGCACTCCTGGGAGAAACCAATAGGAAAATGGGAGAAGCAGAGAAGGAAAAGGAAAAGAAAGAGGCCATGCCTAGATGAGACTTGAGACCAAGTCATGGCTTCAGTCTGATGCCCTGGGGGAGTCTCAGGGGAGATAAATTCTACCTCAGAGTTTATCTGAACTTAAGGCAAAGGAGCTGGGCTCCCAACAGCATTGTGGGCTATAAGGAACAAAAGAACACAGAGGCTGGGATCTGCATGAGAAATGATAAAGGGGATCCAGGAAGACTTGGGCAGAACCCTGACAGCGCCCGCTACTCCAAGATCCCCTGTTGGAAGATCAGATATTTTCTGCTTTCACACCTTCAAGAAAAGGGGAGCTTACTGTTTTATATTGTATTTCATTACTTTTTGGTGTTTAACAGGGCTAATAGTAAACTCTGTAGGGGGTTAAAATACCTGTTTCTATAACTTCTACTCTTTGGTACTAAGCAATTAGCCAACAACCTTCAAAACTCACCAGATACTGGTCGAGCACCAAGTGCTGGTTCATTCTATGACACAGCAGTCTCTGTCCCTCTCTGCATTACAGTCTCTACAGTTGATCACCAAGCCATGAACCTTTGACAATGATGTTAATAAAACGACCCCACAAGACAGTCAGGAAACTCTTAACATGTCAGTGGATTAGCATTTTCTTGGGTAGAATTTTTAACCAGCTCTTCGAAGTTCCCCATGTCCAGATCCCTTTCCCCCATTTAGCTCAGAATACTCTGTGGAAATCCAGATGTTATTTATAATGCCATTTATGGCATGTTTTCTAATCTAACACATTGTATAATCTCGCCTCCAAAGCAATTTGGTTCTTAGTTAACCCATGCTGCCTCCTAGTGACCAATGCATTTTCTGGATGTTCTACAATGTTAGAAAATGGCTATCAGAAATTCTCCTCACAGTAATAAATGAAAATAAATAAAAACAATAGCAATAATAACTGAAAGAATAAATAATAATAAATGAAAAAGTCAGAAATACCAGACTTATTAGAAATCTGACCCTCTACCAGAGAAAGTCTTTTTACCATCCATCATGATGAAAGGAGAGGATGTGTAAATCCCCTTTGTGGCCACTTTCCAAATGTCTGACTCCCACAGGTCCACCTACCTTGATCATTACAATAGATTCATCAACTTAATATTTTATAGTTCCGTTTATTGCCCCTCTTCCTGCTGGGTAATTCTAACTACACTGAGGAAGCATGGAGTCCAATCCTGGTTCTCCTGCTTAGGTCAGTGACTTGTTTTTCCTCAGCTCTCATATCTAAAATAGAAATGCTGGGCTGGCCCCACAGCCTAGTGGTTAGGAAGCCAGGTTCTACGTGGCTGACCGCAGTTCAAATCTTGGCCCTGGTGACTTAAAAACACACTGAGCATGTATGTGTATGTGTACTCCAAATCCTGAAAGGATGGAAAAATGGAGGAAAAAAGGATTGTGGCATGAACACACTCCATTGGAAGGTGCTTTATCCCTCTCCGTTTCTGGCAAGTGCATGTGCCCTCTGGCAATTTACATTAATAAAATAAAGATACCGATTTTCTCCTATAGACTCATTATGAGGAGTAAATAGTGTAAGCACACTGGTCAGCATACAGTAAGAGTTTTCTTTTCCTCTCTTTATTTTTAAAAATTCCTACCCTAGAACTTATTCCACCTGCAGACACTTGTTATATGAGAGAAATCAAATAATCATTTCAACCGATGCCTAAATGGCTTTCAATAAAGTCCAACATTCCCATTCTTAAAGATACAAAGATCAAAAATAGAAATGAACAGGTAACGGGTGGGGAAAAATGCAGTAGCAGCAAGTGTGCAAGGCATTTTGAGCCGTTTGCAAAAGACTTTGCATGTATTATTTCACTTGATCCTCACAATCGCCTTAGGACATAGGCAAGGAAGTAGTTACTATTCTTCCCATTTTACAGATGAGGAACCAAGGTCGTGGGGCTTTAAGGAGACTTGTCCGAAGTTACGGTGGAACTGTGACTATAGCGTGCAAGTCGGCGCTCCAACAGGTTGAGTTCCATCCTGTGGGTACTTGGTATAAAGGTCAGAATCCCCTGGGGGTCCCTACTAGAACGAATGTTTCTAAGATATGCTCTGTAAGACTTCGAAGGCACCATGAATGTTGAATCTCTAAGTCTTCAAATAAAACAAAGGCTAGTTTTTAGCTCAAGAGCAGTAAATTCAGTGGGTACAATTTACAGAGTGATTCCCCAGCACTGTGTGATAGGCCATAATGATACACTGAATGTATTTCCAGGGAAAAAAACAATTCTACTTATAATAATAGAATCATATATTGGGGGCTATTAAGTTGTACAAAACACTTTGACTTTGACTTGGGAACTGAGAAATTTGAGTTCCAGCCCTGTCCCTGTCAATAACTGCATTTGTAAACTTGGGCATGTTATATTAATATTTCTTAGTTTTAGTTTTCTCATTTGTGAAGTGGTGAGTAATCCACAGGATTTGTTGTATGGAATTAAAAAATGTGTATAAAGTCTCTCGGGACCAGCAGTCGATGTAATGGCTATGTCACTGGACTCCCACGTAGTTGACTGTGGTTCGCATCACAGACCCGGTGGCTTAAACTCACACTGGGCACGTGTGCGTGCGTGCCCAAGATCCCGAGAGAAGAATGGAGGAGAAGGGATTGCCGTGTGATCATACTCCATGGGGGGCGATTTCTCGCTTTCTGTCTCTCTGTCTCTCTCTTGTCTGTCTGGTGAGCACAAGCGCCCTATGGCAAAAACCTCTCCAAAAAAAAAAAGTCTCTCGTTAGTGCCTAACATATAGTAGGTATCCAGTGACTAATTATTGGTGTACTCCCTTTCTCGCCGTTTTTCTCCATCTTCATGGGACTCAATTTCATCATCCATAAAAATCAGAATAGGAATAGACCAGGGGTTCTTGAAGTGTGTGTCCTAGATGAGTAACATCAGCATCACCCGGGAACTCGTTAGAAGTCTTGGGCCCCACCCTAAACCTACTGAATCAGAAACTCTGGGGACAGGGCTCAGAAATCTGTATTTCAAGTTTGACTTCAACAGCCAAACTCCCAGAGGGTCCCCAGAAGTCTTCACTTCCTCAAATTCATATTCTTGTTTAGTCTTGTCCCACCTTGTATCAGAATTGGTCTGTCTTATGGTAAAAGACATCAGCTATATAGATATCTCTTTGAAGATTAGATTACAAAATGCACCATGGCTTCTTGGTCATCTCTTGATTGCTTTCCTGGATCACTGGCTCGGGGAAAGCCAGCCTCCAGGCCTTTGGAAAACTAGGGTAGCTTTATGACAAAGCCTTCCTGGTAAGGAAGAGAGACCTCGCCTCCAGCCATATGAATGAGCCCTTTTGGAATCCATCCATCCTGAAGATGACTGCTGTCCTAACAAACACAATGGTTGTGACCGTTCTGAGGCCCTGAGCCAGAACTATTCTACTCAGCCACTTTTGGACATTTGATCCACCAAAACAATGAAAAATAAATGTTTGTAACGGTTAGTGTTGGGTGTCGATCTGACTGAACTAAGGAATACCTAGAAACCAGGCAAAGCATTACTCTGAGTGTGTTGATGGGGATGTTTTCTGAAGAGACTAACATTTGAGTCTAAGTGGACTAGATGTGGAAGATCTGCCCCCAGTGTAAGTGGCATGATCCAATCAAGACGCCCAGAGAAAATAAATAAGAAGACAAAGGAATCTCTTTTGAGAAGGAACAAGATAAACTTCTGTTTTGGACATCAGCACTCAAGACATATCTGCTGTTGAACTCTAGGATTTATACCAGTGGCCCTCTGGGTTCTCTGGATTTCAATCTTGGATTGTGAATTAAACCTTAGGCTTTCAGCCCCAAGCTGTGAGTTACATCAATGGTGTCCCTGTTTCTGAGGCCTTCAGATATGGCCTGAACCATGCTTCCAGAATCCCAGTATCTCCAGCTTGTAGGTGGCCTGTTTTGGCACTTCTCAGTTATCATAACCTCATGAGTTGATTCTCCTAGTAAATCCCTCTTGTATAGCTATACATATCCTGTTGGTTCTATCTCCCTAGAGAGCTCTGGCTAATACAATGTGTGTTATTTTTAAGTTGCCAGTTTTGGGAGTAATTTGTTACACAGCAATAGTTAACTAATACATAAGACCTCTAGGTGATGCTGATATACTCTTAAGTTTGTGTGCCACTGGGATAGATGCCTTGTAGGCTTCTTACTAGTTCAAAATTTTTGGAATTCTGTGGCCAGTGCTGGGAATTAAAAGTTGAGTAAGAAATGACTCCTCTCCTTGTACCAAATAAAAGGACATTAGGCCCTGGAGAGCTGGTTGCTGGTCTAGCTATCAAAATTCAAGGAAAACTTGGCAGAGCTAGGGAAATTCCAGAGAAGGACAACTAAGAGTTGCTACAGCTGAGCCCCTACCTGCCCATCAACTCTAAGACAAACAGGACTCTGTTGGAAAACTCAGAGATGATATTGCCAAAGTTCACAAAGTCACAAGGCATATAGGTAAGACTGTAGGCTCATTGTTCAAGTTCAGAGAAAGCAGACGTAACGCCAGCCAATGCAGTAGGAAGGGCCCAGACTCTAGAGTCAGCAGGAGTCGATTCTGCTCCATAGAATTTACTCACTTGGAGAAATTCAATCATCTCTCCCAGTCACCACTTTTTCATCTGGAGAAATGGGAGTGTGAACATTGCTTTGGTAACCTTACAATGAGAATTCACTTTAATCTCCTTAAAGAACATGTCCCAAACAGATTTTTGAGGAGCGATAACTATCATGAGGGATGAATACAAGAAAAGGTGGCTTTTTTGTGAATCCTATTTCAAGCATGTTATCTGTGTTTTCATATTGTTAGAGGTAATGTAAGCTGAATTCTTCAACTGGAGTTGATGTGGGTACCTAAGTGAATCTGTGAGTTAGTTTATAGCAGCCAATGAGGTAAATGACAGATGTGTGAGTCATGCTATATGTTATAGAGGTTGGCATTGCTGAGACCCAAAATCTCAGCCTCAGGCACCCTGTCTTTGGCACCCTCTCCCCCATTACAGAGTAGAGTCCTGAACCAATGGGTCCCCAGAGTGCCCAAGGGAGGAGCAGGACTTCCAATGACCCACCAGGCAGGTGACTGGGCATAGGGAGGATGGGATGATAGCACTCCCAAAACAATAGACGGATTTGCTGCTCCAGGCCTGCAAGTGTCCAGCCAGCCATCTGGAGAGTGGTTTTTCCCTCCTTCCAAAACTTGGGTTGGAATTGAGGATAGCTCTTCTAATCATCTATTCTGCCCCCCGCCCCCCTTACTGACAGTCATTGTCCCTAAACATAGACTCCAAGAAACATAGACTCCCTCTTGGATGTTACAATACACCAAAACGAAAACCTGCCCTCGGTTGCCAACAACCCCCTTCCCTTCAGAAACTATTAACAACATAAGTAATCACTCCAGAAAGGAGCGAGTCTGTGCCGCACCTTCCACTGCCTACCCACTCACAGCTATCCCCGCCACTTGCCTTAACTCTTTCCTGCCAGAAGGCTATTGATTGGGAAAATATTCTCATCTGGTTACGCGACTGTTGAAACTTGCCTGTAAAATAATGAGCCATTTGCGGCAGTGCCACAGCAGAAGGAATTAGTCGCTATTAAAATCGTGTTCAAGCCAGGGCGTCGCCAAGGTGCAGACATCTGGGGAAGCTGCCTGCAGGGCGTTGGCTCCTTAACAAAGACCTGAAGATGGCAGGCTCTTAGTGGGGTTTCTGAATTACGGACAGACGACTGAGGCTAGCGATCGTCTGAGACCACTCCAAACCACTTCGTGAGCAAAACCGCCCAGGTTCTCAAGGCTTTTCATTCACCAGAGCTAGAGAGGACTTGATGTAGACAGATAAAGCAGGGACTCTCCGAGCCAGGGATTGAGGCGGGAAGAGAGGAAGTGGAAGAAGTGCATGCACTGACCCATTTTTCACTTTCTCCACAATATGCAGCTGTTCATAAAGCCTTAACACTTCTCCAAATGGCAATTAGTACAGAATCGAGCGTGTTCCTGCTTGTCACGGAGAGTTGTAAATGGCTGTGGAGTCAGCCGTGTGTAAACGGTGGAGTGACGTGTGTGACGCACCCCAGCACAAGGCATGCCCACGGTTCTCGTTTTTGTCAAGTCTGGATCAGCCTGACGGAGGGGACTGTAGGCATGAATAATGCAGGCAGCCGAGGACCTGGAGTCTGTCCTGTTTGGGTTTGGGATGTATCTGAGCGCTGGGCCTCTGCTGCAGGTTGAGTCCTCCCAAGGCTAAAGTTCATTTGCCTTCTCTGACTCCAACCTGGCTAGGCTCTCCAGCGTGTCCTGCCTCAGCCTCCCATGTAGTGGGACCACCAGCGCATGCCGCTGCACCTGGTCTTTTAGGAAGGGCTGAGAATTGACGCTAGGCCTCCGTGTGGCTTTGAATGACCCGGCTGCAGTGTTCAGTGTGTGCCGCCATGGTTGGGCCAGACGTCTGTCTATCTATATCAATGTAAAAATTTGCCAGATGGCACATGCGTTCACCAGAAAGGGAGTGAGAGAGAGAGGGAAGGTGAGAAAGCACCTCCCGCAGGGGTTGGTCCACCACAATCCTTTCTCCATTTGTCCCTTTTACCGGGATTTCTGGGCATGCATGCACACATGCCAGTGTGTTTTTCCAGCCACCGGGTCCAGCATGTGCTGGCCACGTGAAATCCAGCCGCCTTCAGCACCACACCATGGACTGACCTGACATCAGTATTTTTAAAACTCCCCAACCGGTGCTCAGCCCAAGTGGAGCACTGCTGTTGCAAGCAGGTCCTCCCCGGACTAGTCCCCAAGTCACGGACTGCTACTCCCCACACCTAAGCTCTAACCTCACCAAAATCTCTCAGTCCACAAACACGCTCTGCCTCTCATCTCTCTGCCTTTGCATGGCATGCTCCCGCCACTGCCTGCAATCCCTTTCCTACCTGCTTGACCTGAAAAACTCCCAGAGGCTCATGGACACGCAGATCCAGGAAGGGCGTGCTCTCTCACGGCATCCCTCACCGTAGCTGTTCTCACACGGCGCTACAGCCGGCTTGTTTACCCCTTAGACCCCGAGCTCATTGGAAACTGAAAACTGATTCACCCCTGTGTCTCCAGTGCCTTTCAGTTGATTCTCAGCACACATGGGCTGAATGAGGGGGTAAGTTCATTAACAAATAAATGAGGCTTTGGTGAAGTGGTTGATGCCACGTGTTTCACCCATTCCTGCAACTCACTACATTATGCTAAGTATATTAATCACACATGCTCAGTTCTTTCTCTCTCAGACATTCCCATTTGTACCTCTGGGGTTACAGTGAATATGGAAACAAATGATAAAACAATACAATGCTGGAACCAGCAGGTGGTGTGGTGGTTGAGGTGCTGGATTCCTCCTACATGGTTCACCGTGGTTCAAATCCTGGACCTGGTGACTTGCTTTCTCGCTTTCTGTCCCTCTCTCTCTCTCTGTCCTCCTGGTAAGAACACATGGCCTATAACAGATTAACAGCAGCAGCAACAACAATAATAAATACAATTATATACATAATTAAAAGAGTTTTTCCATGGGGGGTGTATGCTCACCAGAGAGAGAAATGAGAAATCACCCTCCAGGAACGATGGTCACACCACAATTCCTTCTCCTTCATTCTCCTCATGGGATTTTGGGCACACATACACATGCTCCAGACATGATTTTTAAGCTACTAGGTCTGGGACTTGAACCATGGTTAGCCAAGTGGGAATCTAGCACCTTAACCATCATGTCACCTGCTGACCCCAAAACTGGCATTCTTTAAAACTGGGAAATACAGGGACCAGCAGTTAGCGTAATGGCTATGTCGCTGGACTCCCATGTAATCAACCACGGTTCGCGTCCCGGGTCGGTGGCTTAAAACTCACGCCGGGCGCGTGTGCATGTGTGCCCAAGATCCCAAGAGGAGAATGGAGGAGAAGGGATTGCGGCATGGCAATCCCCTTTGGGGGGTGATTTCTCGCTTTCTGTCTCTCTGTCTCTCTCTGTCTGGCGAGCGCACGCACCCTATAGCGAAAACCTCTCAAAGAAAAAAAAAAAAACAACAAAACTGGAAAATACAGGAATATACATAGAGGAAAATAGAAATTCCATTTAATCCCATCAATAAAAGAAAAGCCACTGTTTACTGTTAAGTTGTGTACTTTTTCTTCTATTTTTTTTCTATAAATATTTACAGCATAAGCAGGGCTTCACATATCTCTGTTTTCTGATATTTTACTAATATAACTGAAGCATTTCCCCATGCCACTTAAATGTCTTCATAAAAGCAAATGCAGTTGACATGTAGTACCCCATTTTGTGCGGGGAGCCACAACTTCTCGGCATTCCGGTATCGACGGCTCTTTGCATTGTCTCCGTGATGGTCGTAATGACCTTGAACGTCGTGCTTTGCACACATTTCCTCATAGTTCCTCCGCGTTTCCTTAGGCTAGATTTCTAGAAGTAGAAAGACTGGCTCGAAGAGTCTGACTATTTTAAGGCCATTGATAAATATTGCCGAATTGCTTTCCAAAACCTTCTAGTAATTTATAATGTAAGCAACATGAAAACATTCATCTCACCAGATTTTGGCCTGGCTTAACTGCATTATCAACAAAATGAGCATTGTAGGAGCAAAGGAGCAGTAGAGCTTTTTGGTGGGCAGTCCGTTAGAGATGATCTGTTCTAAATCCTGGGGCTTGGAAGTTTTAGCCCTTTGGGGACATTGGGGGGCAGGCTACGGTGAGAAACAGACCTCAATCCTCAGGGCTCCATCTATGAAGTTTGTTTCTTGTTGCAGTTTGCTAAAGGTTGGGTAACTGAGTATTTCCCATCTTCAAAGGATGGCTCAGAAACCCAGGAAGCTTCTGTCCTATCATTTTTTAAAAGTGATTTCTTTCTGCTTCACTTGCAGGAGGCGGGCCGGGCGCCAAGGCTTCGTCCGGCCGCGGGACGTCGCGGGCCCTTCCGGGCTCTGCGTGTCCCCCCGGGGCCCTGCTAAGCCG
>NW_006159538.1:5316776-5337468 GCF_000334495.1 Tupaia belangeri chinensis | reverse complement strand
AGTTCATTGGTAGAACAATTGAATGGGGGGGGCAGAAGGCATTGAGGGCAATCATGAATGTCAGGGACAATGGAGGAGGAAGATGGGACATGGCAGAGGGTGGGGATGGGGAATCTAGGATGGCAAAACAAAAGGCAAGGTATGCAGGACACAAAAATTGGGAAATCATTTGCTGAGAACATATATGTTGATGTGCTTGATTGAGCCAATGCACAGTGTATTTTGGATGGAAAATTCATATGTGTGTTGGGATGAGAAAAAAAAATTTATAATAAAAAACAAAGTATAAAAAAAAAAGGAGAGAGAAGAGGATAAAGACAGCAGTGAACAATAGAGAGGCAGGATGTTAATGAGAAATAGATATGGTTTATTACTTGTTGATGATGACATGTATAGTATTCTCAAATGAACCGGTCTGGGAAGTATTTCATGATGGGTGAAGTCTTTTTAATAAGCAAAATGAGAAATAGTGATTGACTGTTAAAAAAAAATTATAACAATAATTATTGGGAAAAGCATGGAAAAGATATTGAATGATAAAGCGGGGAGATTGATATCTCTGTATTGACTGACATGCATGGCATTCCCTTTTGAAAAAGCAATGGAAGTCAATGTAAAGTTATATGTAATCTAGTGTAATAGAAAGAAGATTATGATGATAATAAACTAAAAAAAAAAGTGATTTCTTTCTTTCGTCCATGAGCAAGAGAAACAGAGACAGAAAGACAACAGAATCTTCAAGCATGATCCACCCATCCTCAGCCAGACTGGGTCCTGGGCATGTACACCTGCCACCCTACATAGAGAGATCTGTGGATGCAAACCTAGAACCTTTCCAAAACCAGAACCTGTGGGTCAGCCTCACAGAGCATTGTGTTACCCCTGTGCCAGCATCTGGTCCCCTGTCCTGAAACGTCACTGTCCCAAAGCCCTGGAACTGGAAAGAGCGCAGGGAAAGCACCTGTATACTGGCTGCCCCAGACCAAACGTATACATGTATCACTCTTCTCCTTCTTATTCCAAAGAACAATCATTTGAACATCCATCTGATGTCATAAAAAGTTAAGTGTGGGGGGTCTTCTTTCCCTCCTCTTCCTGAAAGTTCTGCTCAGAGATGCCCAGGATTGTTGGTTGCTCAGCTTCTACCTGAACCCAGCCCTGCCCCGCTCTCCACATGTGGCTACTCCTTAAGTCAGCTGCAGGCCTGTGCATAATACGTGAATGTGCCCACTACGGACCTTCATCCGTGCCTCTCCCATAGACGAGAGCTTCCACAGTTCTGGACCCAGGGCCTCGCACTGCCGTTTCTGTCCAGCCTTCTTACCTCTCAACTCACTTTCCTCTCAGCTCGTTACCAGGCATTCTCTCTCCCCCTGGGAGTCCCCCTCAGCCAACATGCTGCTGGCTAGCCGTCCCTGTGGAAGGAATGCCCCTATTCCAATAGTTCTGGACAGGCAACAACTACAGATGTCTGCTGCTGTGTCCAGACTCGTGGGAGAGTTTGAGAAAAGGTGGTCTGAGCAGAGCCAGGATCAAACTAGGGTGGAACACAGGAGCTGAGAGTCACTGAACTAGAGACAGCAAATACGCATACTGGACCCCATGATGCCAACACTTCCTCACCCACGGCAGACATGGCTAATCTATCTTGGCCCCCCCCCTTTTTTTTTCTATAGCATGTATGCACTCACCAAAAAGAGACAGATACAGAGAAAGTGAGAAATCACTCACCCCCAGAATGGATGACCACACTACAATCTCTTCTCTATTCTCCTCTTGAGATTTTGGACGCACACGCGCAAGTGCCAGTGTATTTTTAAGCTGCTGGGCCCAGGTCTCGAACTGTTCAGTCAGCCACTTGGGATTCAATGCCTTAACCACTATGTCATCATCTGGCCCCATCCTGGCCCTCTCAACCATGGGCCCCAGCATCCGTTCAGCATAGACTCTACTAGTGAGTAGTTGAAACCCAATTTACCATGGCTACATTAAACTCCTCATTCAGCCAGCAGAGCTCTTAGCACATGAAAGGCATTTAACCAATACTGGTTTAGTAAAACTGAGCCAAAGCCACATTTGACTTAGGAACAAGGGTGAGTCCAAGGTCAGGAGCCTGAAGGTCAAAGCCTTTCATGGAATTAAGGGCAGGTGCAGTGCCAAAGCCAGGAACTGGGTGGCTCAAAGCCCAGAAAGTTCCTGAAGTCATTTGGACTGCTGCTCTCCCTAACCAATCTTCTTGCCTCTGATCATCACTCCTCCCACCCTCACAACGTCTTCTCCACTCCAAAGCCATCACTCACCACTTTTCACCTGACTTTCCTTTGCTTTGGGGACAAAGACAAGCTACTCCCTACAGCTTCCAAGCTGCCAGGCTCAGTCCCTGCCTCTCTCCAGCCTCAGCCCCACAGTCCCTTTTACACAGTCCTTCCCATCTCATCGTCAACACCCAGACATGGACCAAGTTGGTTAGTCCAATTGTAGAGGTGAGGGACTCTCGCTTGTTCCTTAAGAAGATGATGTGGGGAACCAGCAGTTAGCGTAATGGCTATGTCGCTGGATTCCCACGTAGTCGACCGTGGTTCGTGTCCCGGACCCGGTGGCTTAAAACTCACGCCGGGCGCATGTGCGTGTGTGCCCAAGATCCCGAGAGGAGAATGGAGGAGAAGGGATTGCGGCGTGACCATCCCCCCTGGGGGGTGATTTCTTGCTTTCTGTCTCTATGTCTCTCTCTGTCTGTCTGGCGAGCGCACGCGCCCTACAGTGAAAATCTCAAAAAAAAAAAAAAAGAAGATGATGTGAATTAGTCTAAGTTGTAGAGCTGTCAAAGCTTCTCAAGTGGGGTTGTAATTCATCCCTGCCTGTTTCTTTTCTTTCTTTCTTTCATTTTTTTGAATTATTTATTTTTATTATTACTTTTAATTTGCTATAGCGCACGTGTGCTTACTAGAGAGAGTGAGAGAGAGCAGGAATATGAGAAAGCAAGCCACCAGGTCTGGGACTGGAACCATGGTCGGCCACGTGGGAGTTCAGTGCCCTCACCACCACACCACCTGCTGTCCCCATCCTGCCTGTTTCTGAAGTCTGCATTCAGGAGTAAATGAGGTATGTATGATGACTTCAGCTTTGTGTATGAGGCACTTTGTTTTTACCAAAACTAAACCAAAACAAAACAGAACTGGCCATTGATCTCCTAGAACACACACACACACACACACTCTCACTCTCTCTCTCTCTCTCTCACACACACACACACACACACACAGAGAGGCCTTGAGTGAGACTGAGAGAAACAGAGATCTAGAGAGTCAGAGACCACACAGAGGTAAACCAACAGAGAACACACACACACAGAGATCTGGTTGGTTGGTTCAGGTTCAGCCATTGTGTTACATAAATAGAGCTTTCTAGCATGTATAATAGAGTTACCTCCAAAGAGGAGAATGGCCAAAAGTACTTCTTTCCTTATTTTTCACTTAAAAAAAATATAGTTCTTTAAATCTTTAGGTCTGAAAAAAAGAAATTCTAGGAAAATGTCCTTCCAATGAGTCAGCCATTTTGAGTTGGCTAGAATACACACAACTGGTATTTCCCTCTCTTCTCACCATGGTGTCTACCCTCAACTTCCCATTGGTGTGGTTCAGAGAGTGGCTTTGCTCCAACTGCACAGGGAGGTTGTGTGCATGTGGTGGGGGAAGCTCAGACTCTCCTGTTCTACATTCCCAATACAGATCACTTCTGCGATTCCGAAATGCACGGGATTTCTCCCCACCAGTGAGCAAGCGATCAGCTCTGCAGAAGACATGGCCAGGCATCCTCTCCTCTGACTCAGCTCCAGCGCTGGCGGTGGCACCTGCTCTCACAGGCCGAGGGCTCAGTTCTGCAAGGCCAGCCCACACTTCAGTTGTCACCCCATGGAAGTTCAGGCCTCTGCAAGGTCTACCAACCAGTCATACCATGGGGTTCCCATATCCCCTCCTTAAGTTTGATGACTTTGCTAGAGCAGCTCACAGAATGTGGGGAGCGAGCACTCATTTAACGTTTACTGGTTTATTATAAAGAATATTGCAAGGGAAACAGAGGAAGAGGTGCACAGGGCAAAGCACACAGGAAGGAAAGGAGCTTCAGTGCCTTCTCCAGGGACCTACACGTGTCCGGCTGTCTGGAAAATCCCTGAACCCCAGAGGCTTCATGCACAGGCATGATCTAAACACGGACAGCAGAGACATGGGATCGGACAAAACCCCACTGGTGGTAGACAGGGCGGGCAAACCCAGACAGGCTCATGCAGATTCTTTCTGGCCTTCTCTGTACCTTTCCTTCTTCCCAGCTGTGGGGCAAGACCCCTCTGGAATGAGAGTCTTAATTTCTCTCTAGCCTGCCTTGGGGAGCTTCAGGAAAAAGACAAAAGGCCAGACAGTTATGAGTTAGGAACCCTGGATGAAAACCCCAAATCCATATACCCATACATAGGTGTATATCAGCATGCCGCAGAGGTCCTCTCCTCTCAGACTGGACTCCCACTTGGAACGTGAATGCCCCACGGCTGAAAAGCACCTTTCACCAGAAATGTCCTCACTGGAGTCCCTCTGGCCCTGCCTGACGAGAACATCCCACACTGGAAGGCAGTCCTCCTCCCGTACAGCCATTTGGCTCAGCTGTAAAGGCTGAAGAAACCAAGCCTGTGAGGATATCCGGGGGCACCCTGCTGGGCAGAAGCTCGTGCTGACCACGGAGAGCACCAGTTCTTCCTGTCCAGCAGCCCAGGGGGGCTCTGCAGGCTGGGACCTGCCGCTGCAGTGGGACCGCACCAAGGGCGTGGAGCCCGTCTCAGCATTCACCACCACGCTGGCGGGCTCCGAAGGTAAACAGCGCGCCCTTTCCCAGAAGGGGTTCGGGTTTATTGCAACATCTCCCTGCTATTCATCTAGGTAAAAGTGTAGGTCTTCCAGCTTGCTTCTCTCAGAGTAGGCATACTTGCTTCTGTAAATTCAGAGTGATAAACATGGGAACTCGACACATCTGAGCAGGGCTGTCACTTCAGGGAATCTTCCCGTGCTCCTGAGGAAGACGAGCTTTCACCCGTGCTGGGAAGGGTCTGATAGAAAGAGAAGAGACCCAGTTACTGCTGTGGAAGGCAGTCTGACTCTGCAGTCTTCTTTGGGTTTTTTGCCTTTTTTTTTTTTTTCTATAGGATACATGCACTTGCCAGAGAGAGAGAGAAAGTGAAAAGCACCCCACCCCAGAGGGAATGGCCATGGTGCAATCCCTTCTCCATTCTCCTCTCTTGATTTTGGGCATGCACATGGGGTGGGCATTTTTCCAGCCACCGAATCAGAGACTTGAATTGTGCCATGCGGGATCCAGCCACTCCAACCACTACACTACCAACTCGCCCACCACTGAAGTCTTTCTTAAAGATCAAAAACAGAGGGGGACCAGCAGGTGGTGTGGTGGTTAAGGCTCTGGACACTCCCACATGGCTGACCAGGGTTCAAGTCCTAAATCTGGTGGCTTGCTTTCTCCCTTCCTCTCTCTCTCACTGTTACCCTCTGTCTCTCTCTGGTCAAATTAAGAAATAAATGAATGAATAAATAAAATAAAATAATAATTTTTTTTAAAAAAAAGACCAAAAACAGAGCGTGAGCAGGTAGAGAAGGTGTGATCAGACACCAGGGCCATGGACCTCAGTGTTAAGGGGTTTGGATCCGCTGGGGCTCACTGTGACCTGTGGTTGCCAAACACCCACCGTGAGCATCTAAGGTCCCCAGAGCAAGAGAAATACACAGGAGGCGAGGGACTGTCATGGGTTTGGGTCTTTAGAAGCTTCTGGAAAGATGTTGGTCCAAGGATATAAAATTTCAGTTGTGCAGGATAAATTCTGATCTATTGTACAGCCTGGTGACTATAGTTAATACTAATGTATTGTACGCTTAAAAATTGCTAAGAGAATAGATTTTAAATGTTCTCACACACACAAAAACATGGTAAGTAGGTGAAGTGAGGGAAATGTTATCAGCAGGCTCTGTGGACTGCTGGTAATGGCAGCCGGATCCCACGTGACTGACCCTCTGACTCGAGTCCCAGACCAGGCAACTTGAGAAACACACTGGGTACATGCATAAAAGGAGGGAGGGTGGAAGAGAAAAGATTGTGGGGTGACCATGCCCCGGGGAGGACGCTTTCTCCTCTCCTCACCTCACTGTCTTTCTGGTGAGCCAGTGCACACACCCTCTAGCAAAGAAAGAAAAAAAGAAGAAGGTCATGCCAAGTAAGTATCCCTAAAAAATTATTTTTTAAATTATAATAATTAGGCCAGCAGGAGGCATGGAGATTAAGGCATTGGATCCCACATGGCCACCTGTTCAGTTCAAGTCCTGGGCCTGGTGACTTGAAAATTAAGCCTCGCACGTGTATATCCATGTGTGCCAAAAATCCCCGGAAAAGAATGGAGAAGAAGGGACCACAGTGTAGCCATCCCCCCGTGGGGGTGATTTCTCACTTTCTTGTTCTCTCTGTCTCTCTCAGGCAAGTGTACATGTCTTACAGCACGAGCTAATAATAATAATAATAATAATAATAATAATAATAATAATGACAAAAAACAATCACTGGTATTTGCATAGAATTTTTTTGCTTTGAAAATTCTCTTAATTCTACTTTACCTTCACATCTCCATTCTATATGTGAAGAAATAAAAGTCCGCAAAAGCATTAAATAGTCCCTCCAGCATCACAGAACTGATTCCTGTGTTTTTAATGTGAAGTTTTTGTGGTTTGTTTAGAAAAAAGAGAGAGAAGACAATTAATGCCATCTGCCTCTGTTTGCCAGGTTCTGTGTCATAGAGCAGGGACACTGACAGGCATGCAACGCAGTCTCACTCTCCGGACACTGAGGCAGGACTAGTCAAGCTGGATACGTGTTCTAATAAATTAATTGTAGCTCTTAGAGGAAGGAAACTGGCATTTCATGAAAGTAAAAACACTCGTAGCCTTCAACGCAGCAAATGCACTCCTGGGAATCTATCTCGTACAAATACGGTGGCCACTATCTTAGAGCAGGTGCACGAGGATCTTTAATGCTGTATTGTATCTCGGGGCAAAAGGCCATAGATCGTGCTCGTTAAGGAATGATATAATGTCTGGAATTTGCTTCAAAATATTCTAAGAGAGGTGGAACAATGACATGGATGGAAATAAAAACAAAACTAGGCTGGCTTAGAATTGATCATCCTAGAAGTTGGGTAATGGGCACACAGAGATCTTATTTTAGTTTTACTTGTATATGCTTGAATTTTTTTGTGAGGCAGAGAGGTTTTTGTTATAGGGCACGTGCACTTCTCGCCAGAAAGACAGAGAGAGACAGAAAGACAGAAAGCGAGAAATCACCTTCCGGGGGGATGGCCACACCACAATCCCTTCTCCTCCATTCTCCTCTTGGGTTCTTGGGCACGCACACACACGCACCCGACATGAGTTTAAGCCACCAGGTCTGGGAATTGAACCGCAGTCAACTACATGGGAATCCAGCGACATAGCCATTATGCCAACTGCTGGTCCCTATGCTTGAATATTTATGTGATAAAACATTTTGAACAATGCATACCTATCAGTAGGAGAACAGCTGAGTAAGTAATGATATAGCCACTCCATAGGATACTTAACACAGCCATGACAAAGAATTTATTGAAGCTACACCAAGCTATACAGATTGACTTGGAAGAAGATCCACAAAGTATTATCTGTTTTCATTGTCAGAAAACACGTATGCTTGCCAAAGAGAGACAGAGAGGAGACGGAGGAAGCACCCTGTATTGGGGCATGGTCACACCTCAATCCCTTCTCCTCCATTTTCCTGTTCTATTCATATTTTCGGCATGCATGAACACTCCCCTGATGCATTTTCCAAGCAGTCAGGGCCAGGATTCAAACCAGGGTCAGCCATGTGGGATCTGACTCCCTTAACCACTCAGTTACAGGGCTGGCCTTCCACAAAGTATTTGTAAGCAAGTAAAGCAAGCACAGGGTAACACTGATTTTATTCTTGCAAAATAACGCCTTAAAAAGTCCCACATTTCATGAGTGCGCATATTTGGATATGATGATATGAGTCAAGTGTGAATAAAGATAGAGATGCATAAATACCAGGTTGAGAGGAACCATGGGGACATGATAGTCACAGAGCAGAGTTAGTGGGCTGTGGTGGGAAGATAGTCATGGAGAGTCAAGTAAAGAGGAAAAGGAAACACCACACCAAGTGTCTTCTCCCCTCCACAGTACAGCATGCCATATCGTGTATCCCTCTTTTGCTAAGTCCTTTTCCCTCGGGATCACCTACAAACTCTTCATCGGAAGGTTCACTGCTCCGTTAGCAGCGGGGAAACTTTGACTTTGTTTAGTTAGTTCTCAAAAGCCAAAATCTAGGTGCCTGTCTTTGCCTGGGGTTTGTGGTTGGAATTCCTGTGGTCACCTTAAGAAAACTGTTTTCATTCTTTAATGTTACAAGTGTTTGCTCTGTGCCTCCAACGACATGCTAAGACTTGGCTTCTCAAGTCTGAAACGTATAGGGCCCTTCCTGGGCCAGTTTCCCCTGAGATGGCTGGGGGCAGGGAGGGGAGGCTCCTATGTGTTTGAGAAAACTGAGAGGAAGCCAATGTAGTATGGCGTTGAGAATGGCACCAGAGGAGGTGGGAAGGAGCCAGACCATGGAGGGCCTTGTAGGCCACAGTGAGGACTCAGTGTTTTATTAAAAGTTCTACATTCTAGAGCATGAGACACCAAAAGAGTTAGGAATATGGGAGAAAGCCCAACTTCAGAAACCATCCAGTCCTCTGTGAAAGTCCATTTGACGAGTGGGCTAGAAGTCGGGACTGGACATCGGGAAGTCGGCATGAAAGGAGGTTGGCCTGATGTGGTCTTTTACCTGCATGGCCCCCACTGATCTGTTACAACAGGCCCCTGCAGTCATTAAATGTCACAAATCCAACAAATATTTATTCAAATTAACATTATGGCTTTCATGATGATAAAAAGGAAGCCTTGAGATGGCTAGAAAAGAAGGTGGGTGGTCTAGTAGTTAAGGGAGCCAGATCCAACATGGCTGACCACACAGTTCAAGTCCCAGCCCTGGAAGCTTGAAAAAACACATGGGGGTATATGTGCTTGTGTGCCCCAAATCCCAAAAGGAGGAAGATATGGAGGAGGGATTGCAGCAAGACTATGTCCCAGTGGGGGGAGGAATGCTTTCTTTCTCTCTGTCTCTGTCTCTGTCTCTCTCTGGCAAGCACACACACAGTGCTCTGACAAATTGAAACAAAAAGGAAAGAAAAGGAGGTAATTACCCCTGAGAGGTGATTTCTCATTTTTCTTCTCTCTGTTGTTTTCTGGCAAGCACATGCACCCTATGGCAAAAACCTAAAAAAGAAAAAAAAATTAAAAATTGACTTTTTAATCTAGATTTGTCTCTACATCGAATGAGAAATCAGTTTTGGAAAAAAGACAAAACTGATTTTAAACCCAGATGTGAGAGGGAGCTGTCACTTCGTGTCTGCAGCTGATCAGCAGACACGAAGTGCGAGCCCTGAAACCGCACAATGGTACCCACTTTGCACGGGTGGAGACTGAAGCTTGCTGGTTAATTCAGGCAGAATCGGCTAATTAAGTGGTGACTTCTAATTCTGACGTAGCCAACTCCAGAGCCAGATTTCTTAACATTTGCAATAAACTACTCGTTACACTGGCACCCAAAGGAACAAAATGCAGCCATAGAACTCATGACGAATTCTGTCTTAATATTTTTATTGCCAAAGGGCAAGTACTAGCAGCAGAGAGTGAGAGAGAAAGCACCCCCCAAACAGGGTATGGCCACACCATGCTCCCGTTTCCTCCATCTCTCCTTGCTGTCGGGATTTGGAGCATTTGCATACATGCACCAAGTCTGTTTTTGCAATTGCTGGGGCCAGGATTTGAACCAAGGGATCTGGTTCCTAATGTTTAACTGGTGTGCTATGGGGTCAGACCATGTGATATGATCTTAAGAGTGGAAAAATCATATGTAGAAAGAAAACCAGAAAGAAATACACCCTGGATTATCTCTGGATTGTGAGTGATTTTTATACTTGTGAAATTTTTTATCATGTGCATGTATCTCTTTAATAGCCAGAAAGAGTTAAAAACAAAACTGACAACCTGTCGATATACCCTTCAGACAAGAGTACTTTGGAGATATTCTAACTGGTGCAGAATGCTTTGGGGTTTCACCTCCTATGTTCCAGGTGTTCTGTTTCTAATAATGCATCCCAATGCTGCATCTGACTTCTCTTAACAGCCTGGCCGATATGTGAGCTCATGCTAGATATATGTTCAGTAATGGCTAAGGTCTTTTCCACATGGACTGCTAAAAAATCAAGTCTTCCATTGTCTCATTCAATTCAATGACCTTATAAAGGGTTTTATTCGTGCTATATTGCATCTTCTTAGTTGTGTACAGGATCCAAATCAATTTAGATCATTTTTTTTCTCGATGCTTGTCTCTGGCTTTACTAATGAATTTTAACTCTCCATCTATTTATTCGAGTCGTTGCTAAAAGTGTACAGGATAGGCATGAACGAGGAGCCATATGGCGTCCACTCGGTACCCACGTGTGGGTTAGTAATTTCCAGATCCGCCTCCTTTTCCCACGAGAAGTCAACATGTATTAGCTCTTCTAAGTATAGTGGTCCTCTTCTCCGGGGTTTTCCTTTTTGTGGTTTCTGTTACCCACAATCAAACAGGGTCTGAAAATAGGTGAGCACAGAACAATAAGACATTCTGAGAGAAAAGACCACGCTCGCCTAACTTTCATGGCAATATAGTACTATTGGGTTGTTGGAAAGTGACGCATTTTTGCATAGAAAAACAGAAACATATGTCGTATGTACATTTAACTTTATCATAGGGCGTGTGTAGGAAAAACTGACCAGACAGGGGTCAGTGCTATGTTTGGCATCAGGCATCCACTGAGAGTCTTGGATGATGACCTCTGTGGATAGGCGGATACTGTGTACCCTCATTTAAGCCACTTGTTTCCAGATATTTCCAGAAAGATCCCAAATATTAGGTGTGTTCTCTCAAATGGGTTGTCGAGATTAAGACCACATCTCTCCAGTATTCACTTATTTGCCAGCCTCTGAGACTGCTTAGAAAAAGGAGTCATTAGGGACCAGCAGCTGGCATAATGGTTACGTGGCTGCACTCCCACATGGCTGACCATAGTTCAAGTCCCAGACCCAGAGGCTTCAAGCTCATGCCCGGCGCAGTGCATGCGTGCCCACCCAAGATCCTGAGAGGAGAATGGAGGAGAATGGATTGTGGTGTTGCCATTGCCCCTGGAGGAGGGGGAGTGATTTCTTCCTTTCCGTCTCTCTGGCAAGTGCATATAACCTATAACCAAAAAAAAAAAAAAAAAAATCTCTCAGAAAATAAGGAGTCATTATACCCCTGGCATTAATATATTAATATACTCACGTACTCATTTATTCAATGAAGTGGCTTGAGGGTCTCCTATGTGAACCATTGTGGTGAGACCCCACTGCAGTCCCGAATGCAGAGTGGAAGAGAGAGGCAGCCAGACACCTCACTGGGAACTGGATTCCCTTCAGGAAGGGGAGACAGGATTAGATCCCAGGCCCCAGGATTCCAAGCCTGAAGCTTCCTAAACCAACAAAAGTCATCATTTGATGTACTGTCTACCAGCCTGTCCCTTCTCTGGACCGACGACACGTCCAACAGATGGCTGGATGTCTTCCTTGCACCCTCACCCTTTCTACTCCGGCAGCCACCACATTCTTTTCTAACCCCGTCCACGTCCACCTCTGCCATCCCCATCTAGGAGACTGGCAGCCTAGAGAGCAGGAGGCAGTCCCTGCACCCCCTTGTCTGCCGCACAGCCCCTTGCCATGAAGAGCATATGATTCGTGCTGCTACTCACAGGAAGAAAGGGCACCTAGTCTTCCATGAGTTGCTCTAAAGAAACTCTCCTACGGACAAGGGCATGAATTTCCCTTCCCAACATTTACCTCCATGGGAGGCAGAAAACGAATCCTCTTCCTCATGTTCTCTTCTTGCTTAATGGACTAGCCGTTTAGTTTATTGGGAAAAACAAAAAATGAATCTGGAACCATCCTTGCCTTTGCTCTTTCTCTTCCCTGCCACATTCGATGCTCCAGCAAGTCTTTCTCACTCAACCTCCAAACATCCGGAACTTGGTCATGTCTTCCATCTCTACCGCTGCCTCCAGCCCAAGCTAACAGGGCACTCTGCTCTCAACCTCCCACTGCCTCCCTAAACACTTGGAATGAAATCCCAACCCCTTTTTCTGATGTTTCTTCTGAGTCATTTCAGAAAGAAAAAGTTACACTACATTTTGATAAAGCCAATACCACTGCACTTAGGAATGGCGGAGGATACAGTAGGTTCCATTAAGGCTGGTGGTGACCAGGGGATGGGACTAGGTTTCTTGTCCCCTGAATCTCATGAGAGGGAACCCTCATGAGCATCCCTACTGTTTTGTCCTTCACCTCGGTGGCATATGCAGCATCCCTCTCCTGAAAGCCCCTTGGTCTGAGGTCAAGATGTCTGTTGGATACTCAGCCTGGTGCTTTGATTAACATCTCATGGTTAACTTAGGAGCTGACCCTGAGGCTGGGCTAAAAGTGGGCCTTTTGGTCCAGCCCTGGTACTGCAGAAAGTAGGGTGTTACTGCACAGCACTGCAGCCTGTGAGAAGGGCCAAGGTTTAGTTCATTCATTAATGAGGAAACCAGTAGAATGTTACAAATGGCTCAAAGGAGAATTCCAAGAATAATATGTATAAGAAATAGTATCGAAATAAATTTATAAATTGGTGCAAAATGATTCCATCCACACACTTTATTTGCATTTTAGATAACAGAATCACTTGCATTGACCTTTCTATAATTTGTAGATTCTGTGTTGACTCAAATACAATGGAAGAAGAGACATCTAAAGTATGTACTAGACAAGCCATCCCATAATTTTTTTAATTTCAAAGAATTTCAACAATTTTTCTTGACAGAAATAAATCTTGAACATGTAAATCTTTGTGAGTTCTTCTACTTTTCTAACAGGAAAATTGTCAGCAAAGCTCAACTCACGAAGCTCTCATTTATGAAGTTGTTAAAAATAAATGTTCTTAAACCCGGCGAGCATCTCAATTTGAAGGAACAAAATAGTCACTAAAAGGGCAAGGACAGGGGCCAGCAGGTAGTATGGTAGTTAAGGTGCTGGACTTCCACGTGGCTGACTGCAGTTTAAGTCCCAGACCCGTTGGCTTGAAACTCACCCTAGGCGTGTGTGCATGTGTGCTCCAAATCCCAGGAGAATGGAGAAGAAAGGATTGCAGTGTGGCCGTTCTCTCTTGGGGGTGATTTCTCACTTTCCTTCTGACCGTCTGTCTCCTGTGAGTGCACATACCTCATGGCAAAAAACCTTCAGAAAATAATAACAAAAAAAAGGTGGGGCGTACAGAAAAAACAAATAAACAACTCTCTACAGACATAGAATACTTGCTGGTAATATTCTTTTTTTTCACACCTATAGTTCAAGTTTGGAAATGCATATTTGCAAGCAGCAATACAAAAGTATTCATAAAGAATGCATAATCTCTGAATATTATGAAAACATCCCTGCTACCGATACATTTCCAAATACAAAACTGACTACATTTGTTACTTCTGTGTAGTGAAAGAAGTTCATTTTCAAAACAGATAAAATTTAGTCTTTAGGTGTGAATGGTATGAACGACAGTCCCCCTCCCCTTTTTTTAAAAATTTCTTAATCGTTTGGGATCCTTAAGCATGCAAAAGCTTTGAACAAGAGGTCCACAGTGGAACCAGGGTCGTCCTTATGGCATCCAGTGAAGCCAGAGGTGGGAATGCTTCTGGGTCAGCCACATCAGGAGCAGAAGTGCTCAACTTGTGGGCCCGGCTACCACGGTTTGGACGTCCACCATGCCCACGCCCACCTCATCCTCCCCTGCCACCATGTCCTGGGCAGCCAAGGTCTCCAAAATTGATTGTCAGCTGAGATGTTATATCATTCGCTGGCTTCCAGAAATGATGGTCCATAACTGAATCTTCAGCATGAGCCTCTTCACTCTTTGATTTATGAAGAACAAACCCCTTCTTCCACTGTCCATCAGCACCTTCATTTGGTTTTCAAATATTCGATTCTACTTTGGCCCGGTCCTTATTTGGAATAGCCTTCTACTCATCCAAAGTCATCTCTTTGGGACCCTCTTCCTTTACCTCTTCAATCTTATTCTCAGTGCCGGCCAGGGGATGGTCTTCACCCTCAGGTGTTTCCGCAGTCACAGTTGATGGATCCAAGTCCATTCACTCATCTTTGACAGTTCCCCAATGGTGCGATCCTCTGCCTCCACATTTGTCCTCACGCTTCAGGCCACTGTAATGTGCAAAAGAAGATCTATCACTTCCACCATGCCTGTCAAATTCACGCTTGCCACGGGAATCAACTCCATCTCCTCAGCCCATTCCATGTCCACGGCCTCCTCGACCTCTTCCAAGACCACCATGGCCTCAAACAGGTCAGTCAATGATAGGTCTGTCAACCGAAAATTCAACTTCTTCACCCTTTTCTTCAAGTGACTTTTCAAATCTCCTTTCACGTGGCAGTAGCCTTTCTGGTCTCCTATCGATTATTTTCCTATCACCCTCAAGCTGTTGACCAGGTTGCCTTCCAACACATCTTATTCCTTCTTTCTTAAGCACCAGAGGCGGCTGCATCTCCTTCTTGTCAGTCACGCCGACGTGGGGGGACAGCGGGTTCTTGCGGTCTTTCTGGGTCTCTACGCAACTGTTTGCCACTTTAGAGTTAGTCTGGGCTGCAGCCTAAGCTGTGCTCTTGGCCCCAGGCCCCCATTGCCACCCCCGCTGGCTTCTTTTTTCTTGTTCTCTGCTGCCTTCAGCACCTCAAAGGGGTCCGATTCGTCGTCAGATAACTGGTCAAATTGGCTGGTGACCACGCAGCTGAAGCCTTCCTGTAAATGCCCAGGCATGATGGTGGCTCCGCGGTGCATTCCTCCATGGATTGCAGCGGGCCAGGCCGAGCCAAGAGCGCCTGCTTCAGCTCTTCCCACGAGACGGCCGGGCCGAGCCCTTGCTGGTAATATTCTGTCCCTAGAAATGTGACTCTTAAAACCAGCAAAGAGCCTTATTTCTCAAGGTCCTTATACATCGCTCCCACTCCCTTGAACCGGGAGTGAGAACAAGCATCTGGAGAAGAAACCTTATGTCTTCCTCCTAGGATTTCTTCTAGCCCAGCTCCTCCCACACTGTTGGGGTTTATGTCTCTCTCCCTCACAAGTTATGGGCTCTAGGAGGGCAGAGGCTGCATCTCAGTCATTTCTGTGTCCCTGGCACTAAGCACAGTGTCCAGCAAATAGCAACCTTCAGTTATTGAAGGTAAAATTCAGTAGAACTGAGTTGAACTCAATTGCTTTCCAGGTCCCAGCCTCCGAGAATCAGCAGTCTGCAGACGTGGGACAGACGCCAGCTACACCACACGCTCGGCTTCCTTTCCATCACTGACTCCTCCATTCCAGGGAATTGCATGGACACACTGCAACAGAGTCCCCCTGGGACCCCACTGCTGTTCGGAAAGCCACAGAAGTACCATTTAGTGGGACCGAGGCCTACACAATTCATCTTAGTTTCAACTATTCATCACATATTAGTGCTAAATGACAATGTCTCTCTCCCTGTGTCTCCCAGGGTGTCACTGGGCTCTGGATCTCTAGTGCCTCCGTAAGGGCCACCCTTCCCACTGCAGAGGCTAAGAACTTCATAGGAAATGTCCATGAATGGGTGAGCCGGCATCCTTATAGCCTAATAATGTCGCTAATTACCCACCCTGGCCAAGTACTCCACGGTCTGCAGAGTACTATTCCCGCACACCATTTCGTTCCATTTCTACCATCACGCTGGGAAGGGGAGTCATCATTTGCATTTTAAATAGGAGGACATTGCGGGTCAATGAGGTGAAACGGAATGGGTGTGGACAGACCCGGCACTCAGATCACTGAACTCCAGAACAAGTGTTCTGTCCCTATCTCACTCCTGTCTCGGGAGGAGGGAAACAGGGGTGCTCACAGAATCATTGGATGACCCCGGTAAGCTCTTCAGTCAGTATCCCGTTGAACTGACCTACCAAGTAATGAGCAGATAAACGGATCGCGGTCCCCGTTCACCTTCAGCATATACCTCACAACAGCTCCGCCAACCCTCGGGTATCCATGTGGTAGAACAGAGGCTCGACACAAAACAAGGGCTAACGCCACCACGAAAGCTTAATATTTGCCAGGCCTTGCTTGGAGCACTTTATAAGTATTAGCTCATTTAATTCTTCTAGCAATTGTCTTTTATAAAAGAAGACGGAGAGGGAATGGAGTAATAGAACAGGACTCAGCAAGCTACATTCAGTGAACCAAAACACTTGCTGGTTTTTTCCTGTGGTTTTATAAACAGGGTTTCCTCATGCCCGGGTCCTCTTGCCTTGGTCTCCCAAGTAGCTGGTCTATGAAGCAGCCCACCAGGCCTAGATCTTTTGGACAGGCTATCACTGTGTTGCACACACTGCTGTGAGCTCATGATCCTCCCACCTCTGCCTCCTGAGAGGCTGAGGCTATGAGCAGCATCCCTGGGCCCCACCTCATGGCAATGTCTACCAGTACACGCTACCAGTTGGGCCTGCCTTCTTTGAAAATAAGGTCTAAGGGACCAGCAGATGGTGTATTGATTATGTCACTGGACTCCTATGTAATTGGCCGCAGTTCAAGTCCCAGACCTGGCGGCTTAAAACTCACACTGGGCGTGTGTGAGTGCATGCCCAAAATCCCAAGAGAAAAATGGGGGAGAAGGGATTGTGGCATGGCCATTCTCCTGGGAGGTGATTTCTCACTTTATATCTCTGTCTCTCTGGCAAGCTCACATACTCCATAGCAAAAAATAACTCTCTAAAATAAAAGAAAAGAAAGTTTCAGAATTCTGTTTTAATTTAATTTTTTATTTTGTGTGTGCATGTGGTGTTTTATTTATTTACTTACTATTATTTTTTAGTTTTTGTCATAGAGCATGTGCATTCACCAGAAAGACAGTGAGAGGGAAAGTGAGAAATCACCCCCTGAGGGAGCATGGCCATGCCACAATCCCTTCCCCTCCATTCTCCTGAGATTTTAGACACACACGCACATGTGCCTGGTGTGATTTTCAAGCTGCCACGTCCAAGATTCAAACCATGGCCAGCCATGTGGGAGTCTAGGACCTTAACCACCATGCCAGATTCCCCTGTATGTGGTGTTTTTGCCTTTCTTTTTAGAAAGAGAATTTTGCTATAGGGCACATGCACTTGCAAGAGACACAGAGAGATAGAAAGAGAGAAATCAACACCCAGGGGGTGGCTACTCAGCAATTCCTTCTCCTCCATTCTCTTCTCGGGATTTTGGGCACACAAGCACATGCACCTGGTGTGAGTTTTAATCTGCTGGGTCTGGGACTTGAACCACAGTTAACTATGTGGGAGTCCAGCGATGTAACCATTACACCATCTGCTGGCCCCTGTATGCGGTGTTTTAAACAGTCTTGCTGTGTCACAATTCTCCTGCCTCAGCCTCCTGGGTAGCTGGAATTATAAGCATGTGCCACCATGCCCATCTCCCTCAGACAGGGTCTCGTTATCTTGCCCTTGTGGCTGCAAGCTTGTGGTCCTCTTGCTTCAGCCTCTTAAGTAGCTGGAATGACAGGCATGCACCCCTGTACCTGGTTTATCAGGGTGGCTCAGAACTCAAACCCAGGCCTCTCATGTGGCTTCCACCTGTCAAGCAGCACCAGCCAGCATACATTACCATGGCTGAGCCAAAAATAAAGCTTATTGGGACATGGCCACACCCCTTCATTTACATATTTGTCTTGGGCTGCTTCCATATCACAAAGGTAGGGTTGAGTAGTTGTGGCAGAGACCACTTGGTCCATAAAACCTCGATCAGAGCCCTATTTTACCACACACGTTACAAGGGCGTTTCATTCATGTGTCTGACCATAACTCTCCATACAGCCGAGGTCCCTTATTCATCTTCACGACTTAGAATCCAGCCCAGGGACTGCCATAGAGTGGACACAGAACAAGAACTGCTTGTTAAAATAACTTGGGAAAAATGATAAAAGGTGATAAAATGATAAAATCGAATTACTGCAGGTCTTTTCTAGCACACCCTCAGGGATCTGTAAAATTGGTCATTGGAATAGCCACATAACTATCAAGGATACTGAATCTGTCATTTTAAAAAATCTCCCCTAAAAATAAATCTGACCCAGATGGTTTTACTGAAGAATTCTACTCAACATATGAAGAACAACTAATACCAGTTTAACACAATTTCTTTCAGAAAATAGAAGAGAGAACATTCTCTGATACATTCAATCAAGTGAGCGTTGCCCTGATACCAAGACCAGATAGCGAGAGCACAAAGGAGGAGAAAACTCTAGACCAGGATCTTCCATCCCAGGTAATGAAGCGGGGCATGCGTGGCAGAGCCTCCAAGTGTCTCAACGACAGGACTGGGACTAAAGTTAAAAGACCTTTTTCTTCATAAATGTGTTGAAGAAAGGTTAAAAAGAAATCCATTTTAAACTCTCTCGCATTGGACACAAAGGAAGCTGCGGGGCCCCTTCATCATTTGCATCTTGTAATCCTCCCCCTTCTCTCCGGCTGGTGACCGTATGTTAGGACGTGCCTGTGTTTAAGGCGGCCAGATGGGCGAGGCCCAAAGACCACAGCCAGCTCTGTCCTGTAACAAAACCCATCTTTTTTTCACCCGTCCAAAACTCATGGATTAGTTATGAGCCTTGTCTCCCCAACAGGTGGTACCTATGATTACATGACCATATCTGATGCACCTCCAAAATAGGGCACATAAGCAGTCTATCCAGAATTTCTGGTATAAATGTTCATTAGGTGTGTATGCAAGGGGGTAGGGCAGGTGTGGTCTTTAATTTGCCAAACTGTCCTTTAACTTGGTGTTACAGCATCTGGTGTCTGTGGACAGAGTTGATAAGGCGTTTCAAAGCAACCGCACTGTGGAATGTCAACTGAAATTAGGTCATGGAGGTCTAATTTCCAAAGATTTGTCTGACTGCCTCCGAAGGGAATACCAACATGATCCCATTGCTCCCTGTTACTTTCTTGGAGGCGCCTGGCACTCGCCTGTTTCCCTGAAGGTTTATGTCAGGGATTTTTTGAGAGAGTCCCAACTTTGAGCATTCTCTTAGTCAGTTGCACCAACTATCAAGCCATCCAAATGTCCTTTTCAGCCGGCCTCCTGGATCTCCAAATGGCATAAAAATACTTCCTCATGCTCTGTGTTCTGATTTGAGATTCAGAAAATAAGATCACCATAGTTTAAGATCCACACATTAGGAATGGTGGAGGCCAGAGAAAAAGGGAAAGCTGTTCAACGTTCAGCCATGACCCTGCCAAAAAGGCAGGTAGGATGCTGCCCACCGAGGAAGGGCTCGGGTCCCATGGCTTGGCTGTGAGCTCCACCAGCTGCTTTCTTTACAGAGAGCCACTTTTCTTTGAAGGACTGACATTCAGACTTGGGTGTTTGGCAGACGTTTTCTAAATGAAGGGCACCTAACAGTTCAAGGAAAACAAAGGATTTTTTATTTTTTGTCAAGATCAAAAACAGAACTGTTAAATAAAAATAGAATTTGGAGAGATGTATGGTGAGACAGTGGGAAAACGTGGTGCCCTGGGAGCTGACTCACATGGGGTCAGGATTTTAAAATCTCTAATCCATTATGGGTTGATACTTTCATAAAATGCAAAGGAAGTAAAAAACTAAAAATAAATAAATAAATATAATAACATAATTCCAACTCTTGAGTAGATAAAACAAAAATAACTAAATCCCAATAATCCTAACTAGTATAACATTGGACATAGAAAAATTAATAGAGTATGCACATTTTAATTGTGCACATATGTGATTTATGAAGAAAAAAATTATTGTTAACTTATAACTTATGTTGCTCTGTAATTGTAATTGTTAAACAATTAGTGAAATAACAATTAGCCATCATAAACTGATATACTCACACGTTGAATGAACACTATAACTATAAATATTTGAAATGTCTTATTTAAAAATGAGTTTGCTTCTTTCTTTTTCATTTATTTATTGTAGGTAGATTGATGATACACTAGTCACAAGAGATAATACATCCCTAAACTCTTTTTGGTTGTTGCCAGAGGATACATGCCACAGAAAGAAAACGCCTTTCCCAGTGGGGCATGTCCATACCACAATCCTTTCTCCTAAATTTCTCCAACCTTTCAGGATAGGAGGCATATACACATATGTGACCTGGCATGTTTTTCAAACTTCCAGGACCAGGATTCAAACCATGGTTGGCTATGTGGGATCTGGCTCCCAGTACACAGAGCTTAATTGCTGTGCTATGGTGTTGGGCCCCGGACTAAACTCTCTGTATTTTTTTTTTTTTAATATCGTTCATAGAGAAGTTAGTCTCTCAGAGGTCTATTGATAAGATTGAAGAAAAAATTTCAAGCAATTTCAGGAACCACAAGATATTTATTTTTAATTTTTATAGAAAACGAAG
>NW_006159538.1:5294152-5316765 GCF_000334495.1 Tupaia belangeri chinensis | reverse complement strand
TCCATTTTCTCTGGCCCCTCTGAAGTTTTTATTTTACGTATTTACTTGTTTGGTACAGATGGTCTTTAAAAGTATGCATATGGTGTGTAATAAACAATTCAAGGACATAAGCACATTTGCCTCCTTCAACAATTAACATGTTACGTGGTGAGCATTTGAAACCCCCCAGTGGTTATCCTGCAAGCATGTACTGACTTGTCTGTGACATCCTTTACTGTGAGATACAGCTCCAAGGGAAAAATATTGTTATAAATTAACAAAGATCAGCTTAACATAGCCAGTGAAAGAATTTGTAATTTCCAATGTAGAGGACTGTGGGGGATAAGAGTTTATAATCTGAAAAAAAATCTGTGGGTATCAAACAGTGGTCCAGTTAGACATAGGTAAAATTGTATGTAACAATAGCTCATTAGGAAGAGATAGAAAAAGAACACTTTTACGCATACACTGTGAGTTCTTGTAAGATCTTAGTACTGTTCTGTGCATAAAGAAGTAAGTCTTCAGGACCAGCAGTTAGCGTAATGGCTATATTGCTAAACTCCCATGTAGCTGACCGTGGTTCGAGTCCCAGATCCGGTGGCTTAAACTCACACCAGGCACGTGTGCTCGCGTGCCCAAGATCCCAAGAGGAGAATGGAGGAGAAGGGATTGCAGCGTGGCCATCCCCCCAGGGGGTGATTTCTCGTTTTCTGTCTCTCTCTGTCTTTCTGGCAAGCACATGTGCCCTATAGCAAAAACTTCTCAAAAAAAAAAAAAAAAAAAAAAAAAAAAAAAAAAAGAAGTAAGTCTTCAAAAACAAATATAAAACAAAATAAAGGGGGTCGACAGGAGGCATAGTGGTTAAGGTGCTGGACTTCCACATGGCCGACCATGGTTTGATTCCCAAACCTGGCAGCTTGAGAGTCATGCCACACACATGTGTGGTCAAGCCCAAAATTCCAAGAGGAGACTGAAGGAGAAGGAACTGTGGCATGGCTGTTTCCCCTGGGGATGATTTATCACTTTCCCTCTCTTTGTCCCTCTCACTCTCTCTTTCTCTCTGGTACACACACATCCCACATGGCCAAAACCTAGATAAATAAATAAATAAAATTGGAAAGAGATGTTTTAAAGTGAAGACATGGTAAAGTCAGTGAATTGGTGAATTACAGGATTTGCAAAGTTCTTGACTGTAGGCTTTTTTTCTAATTCATTCTAAAGAAAGACTTAGCTATAATATTTTGGACTTGTCTTCTATTATCTATCAATAGTTTTATATAATAAATAATGGTTATAATAAATATATAAATCGAAACTTGTGGAGAAAATTGTCTGTCAAATACTTGGTGAATTTGTATTTAAACCTACTTGTATATAAAACAGTTGAATCTGCATTTAGTCCCATGTCGTTATCAATATTTGTGGACTTACCTTTTTTTCTGGATGTTTTGTGTTCTCTTACTTCTATTTATCTCTCTAGCTTTCCTGGTGTAGTAGTCCCTTAAGTATTTTCTGAAAAGTTGGTCTCGTTTTGGTGAATTCTTTCAGCATTTTTCCCCCCTGGGAATTATTTTATTTCTCCTTTCTGTTCAAAGAATAATCTTTCTAGGTAGAGTACTCTAATTGCTTCTCATTCAGGCTTTAAAGTATGTTTTCCTCTTCCTTTTCTTGCCTGCATTGTTTTAGCTGAGAGATCTGATGTTAGTCTAATGGGGTAAACTTTGTAAGTAGCATGGTGTTTTTCTCTTGCCATTTGTAGAATTTTGTCTTTGTCTTTGATTTTTGCCAATTTGGCTGCAATATGCCTCTGAAGAACCTTCTTATGTGATATCTATTTGGTGTTCTTTGGATTTTTTGGATTTAGATGTCTGCAGGCCTCTCTAAATTTGCAAAGATTTTAGCTGATATATTATGGAAGATGTTTTTCTATGCCTTTACCTGTCGCTTCACCTTCTGGAATACCTATTATGCAAATATTGGGCTGGTTAATGGTGTCTAGGATTTCCTGCATATTGTTCTCACTTATGATGATTATTCTTATATTCTCTTCTCTTTGAGATTTTTGTCTTCAAGGTCAGAGATTCTTTCTTCTGTGTGATCTAATCTTCTGTTGATACTTTCAAGGGAAGTTTGGGTTTCCTGGATCATATTTATCTCCAGAAATTCTGTTTGATTTTTTTTCAGTGTGTCTATCTCTTTGTGGAATTCCTCCTTCAACCCTTTCTCATGGAAGGATTTTTCACATCTTCTGGAATTGATTCTTGCATCTGTTTTCTTTTGCATCTTGTTGAATATTGTTACAATCAATATTCTGAATTTTTTTCTGACATTTCGGCAATCTCGTTTTTTATCCATTGTTGATGAGGAGTTATGATCCTCTAAAGTTTTAATATAACAACCTTTAGTAGATGAAATAAATGGATAATAGACTGATTAACAAAGGAAATAAAGCATACAAATTTAACTAAAATAAGTACATATGTCCAGCAAATGAGGATCCAGAAGATTTGAGTGGCTGAAAGGTTTATAATATATGAAAAAGAGACAAACTCGGGGTTCAGCTATGAGAGGGTGAGGAAAGAAGATGCAGATATTGTCCTGCCTTTTTAAGCCAGGTATATAGCTCTAATCTTCTTTCTGTGATACATAATTTTTCCTAGGATCTAAAAGAAGTAGCAATGAAAGCCTGTTTGCATCCACTGCTTATTTTAGTGATGTAAAATGAAATGCAAATTTCTTTTACAAAAGGTTAGCTTTTTTTTTTTTCTTCCTACAGCTAATCTTGAGTCTGCAACTCTTCCGAATAGTTATCTGGAAAAAAATGCCAAAGGAGTGTATTTGGGGAGACATATTTTGGTTTCCCACAAAAGCAAATGATGCTGTATTTTCAAAATTCATCCTCAGTCCTCCCAGAGTTACTAGTGCCAACGAAATATCCTGTGGAGCTGTAGTTAAATTTAAAAAGTTTTTAGCCTTTGCTTGAGTCTTCACTTGGTAGAAAATAAAATTTGAAACATGCTTTCAAGTTTGATAAGTGTTTAGTGATAACACTTCAAGGCGTGCAATAACAAGATTGTCACGTCATTGATAATTGTTGTTACATTATGAAACATGTTCCAGCAATCTGTAGAAACTCAGTTCTTCCAAACTTCTTTTTTTTTATGCCCTTAGATCTTATCCATCATTGAAAAAAATATATAAAGCATTCCCTCCATGCAAAGAAATGTTATGATCATTAAAATTATGAAAATATCATACAAGGCTGGTTATCCAATTCACGTCTTTTATTTAGTTATTTAATTAAGTTTGCGAGAGTGTATGTGCACTTATCAGAGAAAGACAGAGAGAGAGAGAGAAGCTTCCCCCATGGAAAATGGTCGCATGGCAATCCCTTCTCCATTTCTCTACTCTGTCAGGATTTAGGACATGCACACACATGTGCCTGGCATGTTTCTTATGCTGCCAGGGCTGAGACCTGAGCCGCAAGGTCAGTTAAATGGCTTAACCACCATGGGGTTGGCTTTGTATCTCTCAAAATGGACCAGATTGGTTTTTTGTTTTAGAGAAACACAGAGTTAGTTTCTTGTTTAAATATTATTTGTTCTAAAGTTTTTTCGTGTATTTATTTTATGAGTCAGAGATTGAGAGGCAGAAACTCCCAAAAAGACTTTCACCCCATAATCCTCCCTTAATTACAGCTGGCCGAGATCACAAGTATGCTCAGGGAGGTCCTAGGACTTGGACCCAGTACCTTTCCCATGAGGATCCAGTTGCATTACCACTATACCACCACCTGATTCTCATAGTTTAAATACACTTAACATAGTTTTTCTTCCCAAATATTTTACCTCTACATGTAGTAATGGTCATTTATAACCAGTTCCCATGTTTTTATGTAAAAAATAAAATAATAAGTTTACCTAATTAGCCTCCACAATTTTTACTCTCTAAGCAGAATATTTAGTTCAGCTGATTTATTTTTTAATAGCAAAATTTGTCAATGAAAGAAACACTGATTTCCATACTGGCACAAACTCCTTGATTTGAGTGAATATGCCATAATATCATTGCAAGGAACAGACTTCTACCCAGGAGGTACACACTCAGCCACACTGGTTTATTTTATGATACTTCTCAATCTTATGCAGATCAGGGCTACTTGGGTTTGTGAACAATGGAAAAAAAATCATTAATCCCAGAGCCAGCTGTTAAATGCTGCACAGAGGAAGCTCAGTCCTACATGGCTGACCAAGGTTTGAGTCCTGACCCTGTCAGTTTGATAAACACCAGGCATGAGCACGTGCACATGCCTACGATCCTAATGGGAAGCAGAATTAGAGGAAAGGGGATTGCAACATAACCAGTCCCCACTGGGGTGTGCTTTCTTTTTCCCTCTCTCTCTTTTTCAAGCATGAGCATGTATCCTCCGGAAGAAGGAAGTAAGTTATTTTTGTATATCGCCATCATGTCCTATATATCATCAACATACACACTAAGGAGAATTTGCCATGTTAGCAAAATCTGGTCATTGTCAAATTTTTGTAAAATATACTTTGCAAACTTTTTGAGTTCTGCGAGTTGGTCTTCTACATCGTTAGACAGTTTCTGAATACATGGAGCTATGGTGCCATCCCAACTAGCGCTGGGATCGTATTCTGTGCTACAAATCCTCCCAACATTTACAAGACAACATCTTTGGTAGAATATCCTTCAGTCATTCATAATATCCTCTGTTCTCTCTGACTCAGCAAAGCAAAAATATTTTTTCCTGGACCTGCTATTCTGAGAAAGAGAGAGTTGAAGTCAGCGAGGTATTTGGTCATATGGACTGTAAGTACAAATACTCACAATTTGGTATTTCTATCCTTCTAACAACAGCATTTAGCCTAGAGGAAAACTGAAAACAAATTGAGAAAGCACTAGAAAATGGGTAATGAGAACATAAATTGTAAGAATAATATTCAGCTACTAATAAAATACATTAAAAAATGCTTAGTAAAACCATAATGATTGTATCATTTGAATGATAATCTTTCTACTTTGCCCAGACATTTGATTTTTCAAAAAATAATGAGTAGAGGGAACCAGCAGTTAGCGTAATGGCTATGTCGCTGGACTCCCACGTAGTCGACCACAGTTCGCATCCCGGACCCGGTAGCTTGAGCTCACGCCAGCACGTGTGTGTGCATACCCAAGATCTCGAGAGGAGAACAGAGGAGAAGGGATTGCGGCATGGCCATCCCTACTGGGGGGATGATTTCTTGCTTTGGGAACCAGCAGTTAGCGTAATGGCTATGTCGCTGGACTCCCACGTAGTCGACCGCGGTTTGCGTCCCGGACCCGGTGGCTTAAAACTCACGCCGGGAACGTGTGCATGCGTGCCCAAGATCCCGAGAGGAGAGTGGAGGAGAAAGGATTGCAGCATGACCATCCCCCCTGGGGGGTGATTTCTCGCTTTCTGTCTCTATGTTTCTCTCTGTCTGCCTGGTGAGCGCACACGCCCTATAGCAAAAAACCTCTCCGAAAAAAAAAAACAAAACTGACAAAACTATGTCATTTATGTTTTGCAGAGGACAATACTAATGATTTACAAAAAGCTCATTATTAGAAGTTAAGGGGAAAATTATCAAGATTTAAAAAACAAAGCCAATTATATAATCAGACAATTTATAAAAGAAGAAAAAATGATCAAGTCCATGGGGGGAAAATCATCTTCGTCTTCAGTAACCGAAGAAATGTCAGTTAAAGCGATTGAGGGTCCCCAAACTACAGTAATTGCTTTTGAGTGATGATCTTTCTACTTTGCCTACATATTCATTTTTTTGAAAAACAGAGTATCATTTTTTCGTTCATAAATTACTGAAAATGTTAAGCAGTGATAATGAGAATGCTCTGGAGACAGGTCAAATGTTTGCATTTCAGAGCCTCTTCCGCAAATATTTATTAAATGCTCATTTATTTTGTTGTAGTGGGATGGAGTTTGCACCCTCCCTAAATCTCAATCGACAACTTAGGTCTGACCCATCTCCAGTCAACTAAGTGGACTTTCTGTATCCCATAATGCTTCTAGTTCCAAATTTCATACTGTTCTGAAATGATGCAATTTGAAATGATGTCAGCAAAATTTGGCATCTCTCACCGCCTACGCTGATCATCAAACCTATGACAGTCATAGGTGGTCAGAGCAATCGGGGGCCAGGCAGACACATGTTAGCGATGAAAGCTGCAGGTGAGACATTGCCCAATATCCGTCTTTGGAATCCTTGTGTAATAGGAGAGCCCCAGTTTCTGTGAAGAAATTAAAAGAATGATTGAGCTGAAGTACTTAAGGAAGTCATTTCTGAAATTCTTGCTTTTTTTCTCGGAAGCTGATTCAAAGGACAGTATGTCATAAGTAACTTTGTAAAGGCTGCCCTCTGCTGTTTTTCACAGTAAAGCACAGTTCCTGGATTATAACCTGGTCTGTCTAGTGCTAGCCAATACACATAGTCTTTGCTCTAAGTCACATGGCCTCCAATTTGCTTATATTCTGACAATTTAAAAAAAAATTTGCTAAGGATCATGTATGCTTACCAGAAAGAAATAGGGGGAAAAAAAGGAGAGAGAGAAAGCACTCCCCACTGGAGCGTGGTTATGCCACAGTCCTTCTTCTCCAGCCCCCCATGCTGTCAGGATCTGGGCACACACGCACACCTGCCCAGCATGTTTGTCAAGCTGTCAGGGCCAGGATCAGAACCATGGACAGCCATCTAAGCGCTGGCTTCCCTAACAGGCAATGAGGCCCGCCTTCTGAGAATAGAACAAGTAGATACATCGATAAGCTTATTGATAACCATTATTATTGCAGAAAGGCACACAGACACATATTCAAACACACTACTGATCACTCTTGTTAAAGACAAAACAACTATTCAAATGTTAACCCAGAGAAGTCTTTAGACCTCGTCAACCTCCTTTCTAATTACATGTAACTCTTCCTGGTCCAATGTGCTTTCAGGCCACAGCATCTCAGTGTTCCCAGTGGGATGCATCACAAGGCCGTGCCATGTCTTTTCTTTTTTAAGAAGTAAGCTAAGGATTGTGTGTGATGGGGGCAGAGAGAGAGAGAGAGAATGAACTCTTATGGGACCTGGTCATGCCACAGTCCTTTTGCCCCCAGTTCTCCATCTCGGCAGGTTCCTGGGCATGTGTGCACCCCTGGCGTGTTTTTCAAGTCCCTGGTTGTGCCATTTCTGAGTATTGTTTCCTTGAGAGGTGATCATCTGTTTTATTATTTGTTTAAAGTTTATTTTATTCATAAAAGACACTACATGTACATGCATGAGAGACAGAAGGAGAGAGAGAAAGAGAGGGAGAGAGACGCAGCCTCAGTGAGGTCTCTCATCACTCTGGAATCCCTTTTCCCCAGGCCTTCAGTTCATCAGGATCTTAGGTGTGTGCATGTACCCAGCACACTTTGAGATGACCTGGGGACCTGAAACCATAGCCATCATGTGGCTCCCAGCACTGCAGTCCAGTCTGCTACCAACTGTGTCATCAGGTGAGCCAAGAGGTGAATATTTAAATAGTAGGTACTGCTCCTGCTTTCAGAATTCTGCAGAGCTGTACTGAAATCTTCAGACACCTTAAACAAGCAATCTCACCTGCAGGCGGTGTGTTTCCAGCATCTACCAGATTGTCAGAGAACAGGAGACCTCTGACAGAACAATTCCCAAAGTCGCAAGTCTACCCAGGGGGCTAATTGTTTGACTGATGTGATCCAGTTACTGAGAAACCAGTGAGTCCCCTAAGTGAGTCACTTGCAAGCACCCTGGGCTGCCAGAGAGAGCTGCTTCCGTCCTCTCAGAGGGAGAAAGTGAAACACAATCAAGGACGGCTTTATCAGATTTAGGAATGGCAAGGATCTCACTGTTTCAGTGAAATGACAAGGGCATGGGTCGTGGTGCTCTGCACCCAGTAAATGAGGACGCTTCATTGTAGTGCTAAGTATTTGGAACATTCCACCACAGAAACAATGCTAGGTCCTAGTCATCCCCTCAATCCATTTCTCATATCCTGTCATCCTTCATTTCATGGATCTAAAACAATACTTTTGTGATAAAAGTACAGGCAAAAATAATTGTGGGGAAAACACAACCCTAGAATTCCAACCCCAGAGTTTAGGAGCAAGTGGTTCTTGCCATGGGACCAGGAGCTCCCCCTGCACCATCTGCCCCTCTTCCATCTGCGAAGGTTCCCCCGGCATAGGGCAAGGTCTGCAGCATGAGAGGAGCAGGAGGTGAGGGGAGCAGGAGGTGAGGCATAGGGAGTAGGCAGGGCATTGAGGACAAGCACTGAAGAGCTTTTGTGTCGGGCCTTTTGAGAGTCAGGTCCCCAGTAGGGCAAATCTATGTCCTGGGCCAGTGTTGGGTCCCACCCTTTCTTTTCTTCCTCTGATACTAAATCTGCCCCTCCCCAGACCCAGTCAAATCTAGACTCTAGTAAGCAAAGAGGCTATAAGAGGCTATGGGTGAGATTGTCCAGTGTTCCAGCAAAGAACAGATGCTATACCCCATCCTCCAACAGGTTAAGTAAAGAGAGTTTAAGAAACAGATTTTTTGTTTTTCCAGAAGTGCGTGCACTTACTGGGGATGGGGGTTGAGAAAGCACCCGTGTTGCAATACCTTCTCCTCCTTCTCTCTTTCCTCTAAGGATTTTGGGCATGCGTGCACACACATCTGGAGTGTTTTTCAAGCCACTGGATCAGAACTCAAATTGCACAGTCAGTCATGTGGGAGCCAGCTACCTTAACCATCATGCCGGCTGGCCTAGGAAAGTTGTTTGTCTTTTTTGCTTTTTGGGGGGTTTCTTAGAGATATTTTTGACCCAGGGTCAAAAACTTGTATTTGTGTAATTATTTATTTAACACATATTTATTTAGAGCCTACTTAGATGTCATGAACTGCTCTAAATGCAGGGGTCACAATAGTGAACAAAGCAAAATTCCTGCCTTTGTGGAACACTCCATGGAGGACACAGACAAGACCAGGCTGGTATTACGAGGAAGTGAATGAGGAATCAGGCAAAACTGGCGGGTAGGATGTGGTAACGGGAAACCCCATCCCTGTCTAGGGGAAAGAACTATGATTCTGCGCCCCTCATGAAAACATGGAACCAATACTGCCTAAGAACTATACAAGGGGAATCAACCATCTGGGCTTTATGTGAAGTCTTCTATCTTTTCGATGTTGAAAAATAGTTGTTAATTTTTTTAAACATTCTGAAGATCTAACATAGTCTAAGTAATATTTGGTCATGATCACCAATTTTTTATTTTTCTGGACCAGTAGTTCTCAACTTTGTTTATACATTATATAATCATTAAGTTTTTTTATTTTTAAATCCATGCTTTGTTTTCACTCCATACTAATTAATTCAGAATATATGGACATGGAGCTAATTTTTTTTTAATTTAATCTCCCCAGGCTACTTTATTTCTAATTAAGACACATTAGATTGTATCAGACCAACATTATTCCCCAAAACAACTTAAGAACTAATTTTTAAAAAAGATATTAGCTTGGGACCAGCAGGCGATGTGGTGGTTAAGGTGCTGGACACTCCCACATAGCTGACAGTGGTTTGAGTCCTGGACCTGGTGGCTTGCTTTCTCACTTTCCCTGTGTGTGTGTGTGTGTGTGTGTGTGTGTGTGTGTGTGGGTGTGTGTGTGTGTGTCTGGTCAAATTAAAATAAATGAATAAATAATAATTTTTTAAAAATTTTAACTTGAAAGAATCAGAGTGATGTAAAGTGAGCTTGGTATTTTTCCACTGGAATTACTTGCTGGTTTGGAATCAGCAAATGATCAAGATGTTGAACAGCTATGAAGTAATCAACAAGGGCTCAGAAAACAAGAGTAGAGCTCTCAGAAATCTTAAAGTTCTGGAGAGATAAATATTGTAGCTTACAACCAACAAATAAATAATTTTTAAGAAAGATAAAAAGAAAAGAAAAAATAAATAAAGGAAGCCTGGAAGTACATCAAGCTTTTAGCTGAGACACCAGGAGATAGTTCAACTCAGGGGTTACGATTAATGGCAAGAAGACAAGCCCTCAGACTGAAATTCAGTTTTGGGATTTAAGTCATCTACTCGTACTCTTACTGTCTGCTTGGAGTCCAAGTGTTATTCTCTCTGAAGAAAGATTCATAGTCTGGAGCCTCAAATTATCTCTAAAGTTAATTAACTTTGATATACAGTATCCACCATTTAATCAAAAATTTCCAGGCATAATAGAAAACAATACTAAACAACTTTAAATCAAGAGCAAAAATGGAAAATAGAAACAGATCCACAAGGGATGCATAAGGTACTAAACACATTTCTAAATAACTGTGATAAGCACAAGGAAATCGGTGACAATGTGGAGAACTTTACTGGAAAATTGTAATCTCTTTTAACAGGTAATTAAATGAATATTCTGTAACAGGAGGGTAGTGTGAAATCTCAGGAGACAGTTTAGTGGCATTAGGCATAACTGTAAAGAAAATACTCATCGGAAAAATATCCAGGCTGAGGGAAGTACGGGGAGAAGAAAAGGACGAAAAGAGCAGAATAGATAAGTGGAACTCTGCCAGTAAGCACACAATATGATAATTTGGGACCCAGAAGTGAGGAGAAGATGAAGCAGAAGCAGTAGCTCAAGATATAATAGTCAAGAATTAAAAAAAATGAAATATGCCAGTTAAGAAGCATTACAAAGAAAAAGGCATATAAAAATTGCCAAGAAAATGAATGAAAACAACCAGAGAAATAAAAATGTATTACATTTTGAAGCAATAAGATTGGCAGTGAACATGAAAGTAAATTATGGTGGGGCTGGCAGGTGGTGTAGTAGTAAAGGGCACTGGACTTCCACTTGACTGTGGTTCGAGTCCTGGACCTGGCTTGCTTTCTTTCCCCCCCCCCCCGTCCCTCTCTGGTCAAATTAAAATAAATAAATAAAGTTAAATAAAAAATAATTCTTCAGGAGATAAATAAATTATGGAAGTTAAAGAAACAATGAATGGGATGATTCTTTTATAGTATAAAAAGAGAACCAGCTCTACAGAGTGGTTAAGCACTGCTCATTGGGAGCTGGATCCCACATGGCCAACTGCAGTTCAAATCCCAGTCCTGGAAGCTTGGAAAACATACTGGGCATGTGTGCACACATGGCCCCAAATCCTAATGGGTTAGAGGAATGGAGAAAAAGAGCTTATGTCATAACATGCCCACTGGGGCTGTCGTCTTCCTCTCTCTCTCACATGGAAGAAAGAAGTAAATGAACAAACAAATAGATTTTTAAGACCTGGGCATGGTGGCATTGCCTGTAGTCCCAGCTGGGAGACTGAAGCAGGAGGATCACCACATTTTTAAATCCTATATTTAAGAAAAAAGAAAAAGAAATCCCTGAAATGTTTAGAAATACACTTCTAAGTAATTCATTGGTTAAAGAAAACATCATAATGACAGTGAGAAAATATTTTAAGTTGATGATAGTAAAAATATTACATGTCAATAATGGTGAGATTCAGCAAAAATAGTACTTATGAGAGGAAGACATAGGTTTAAACATTTATATTAGAAAAGAAGAAAAGTTGAAAATCATTTATGGAAACACTAATCTCAGGCTAGCCTATAGCCTAATGGTTAAGAGAACTAGATCCCAGATGGCTGACCACACAGTTTGAGTCACAGACCCAGCAGATTGAAAAATGTATCAGGGAGACCAGCAGATGGCATGATGGTTATGTGGCTAGACTCCCACATAGTCGACTGCAGTTCGAGTCCCAGACCTGGTGACTTAAAACTCATGTGGGGTGCGTGTGGGAGTGCACCCGAGATCCTGAGAGGAGAATGGAGGAGAAGGGATTGCGGCATGGCTATCCTCCTGGAGGGGGTATATCTCACTTTCTATCTCTCTCTGGTGAGCACATGCACCCTATAGCAAAAAAATGGCTCTTAAAAAAGAAAAGAAAAACATCCCAGGTGCATGTACATACATGCTCAAAATCCCAACAGGAGGAAGAAATGGAGCAGAGGGGACTGAAGCTTAACCACATCCCATTGGGTAGTGCTCCTCCCTCTCTGTATCTTTAGCTCTCTCTGGCACAGACCCCGTGGCAATTAAAAAAATAATAATGATGATAAATCATTACTATCAAGTTTTGGGGTATTTTGTTACCTGGCAACATATAACTGAGACAGAATCTCCACAATGAGGAAAAAACAGACAAAAGACTTAAATGGGCATTTTACAAAAGACCTGTCTAAATGCCAAATAAACATATGAAAAGAGTTTTACTTTATTAGTCATTAAAGGAATACATAATGAAACCACAATATAATATGAGTAAACATCCTCACAGGACTAAAATTAAAAAGACTGGCAGAGTCCCAAGTGTTGGAAAGGATGTAGAACAACCAGAACTCTCAGACAGAGGGTCAGGCTGTAATCAGTACAACTGCTATTGTAACTATTTCTCCAGGTCTGTTTTAACTGGAGATACAAAACCCTTCTGTCCCCGCAATTTTTTTCTTATGTATATACTCAACAGAAATATGTACAGCTATTAGCCCAAGTCATGCACAGGAATGTTCATTAACAAATGGATCACAGATCGAAATGTAAGAGCCCAAACTATAGACTTTTAGAAAATCTTTGTAACCTTGGAGTGAGCAATGGTGTCTTACACATAAAACCTAAAGCACAAGCAACAACAACAAAAAAGATAAATTGTACTTTAGCATTTAAAACTTCAGTGTTTCAAATGATAATGTCAGGAAAATAAAGAAACAGCCCAGAAAATAGCAGAAAATATTTGCAAGTTGTATGTCTGATAAGGGACGTATACCTAGAATGTATACGAATTCTTACAATTCGATAATAAAAAGATGCATGACCCAATTTTTTAACCGGTCAAAAGATCTGAGTAGACATTTCTCCAATGAAAATACGCACATGGATAAGAAAGACATGAAAAGATGGATCATTTTCCATCAAGGAAATGCAAATAAAAGCCAAAATGAGATGCCACTTTGCACCTACTATCATAGCTATAATTTTCAAAAATTACAATAATGAAGGCTAGTGGGGGTAGGGAGAAAGTAGAACCTTCAGACACCGCTAGTGGTTGCATGAAATGCTGAAAGCCTTTGGAGACCAGTCTGTCCGTTTCTGAAAATGTTCGACACAGAGTTACCATTTGATCCAGCAATTCCACCAGTAGGGATGTACTCAAGAGAAATGGAACATATGTTCACAGAGACATTTCCGCATAAATGTCTACAGCAGCATTATTTATATAATAGAAAAACATGGGAAACAACGCAGATTACTGTCCGATAATGAATGATATGTAAAATGTGTTCTATGCGTACAATTAAATGTAGCTCAACAATAAGAAGGAATAAAGTGCTGACACATACTGAGCCTGGACAATGTTAAGCTAAACGAAATGTTCAGCTAAGTAACAAAAGTCTGGATCATATTTTTGTTTTACATACTGCCACAGAACACTTGCACTCACCAGACAGAGAGAGAGAGAGAGACAAAGAGAAAAGCAACCTCCCCCATGGGGAATGGTCATGCCACAATTTCTTCTCCTCCATCTCTACCTCTTTTTTGGCACACACACAGCTGGCATGTTTTTCAAGCCAGCAGGTCCAGGACTTAAATCAGCAGTCAGTCATGCGAGAGCCAGCCAGCTTAGCCATAATGCCATAGGCTGGCTCCAAGACCTGAGATTTTATACCTTGAACAAATAAATTTTATACTATGTAAATTAAACCTCAATAAAGTTGTCATTTTTAAAAATGTCCTGGAAGTAGATAGTTAATATAATTAATGTCACTGAATTACGTATATATATGTATATATATATATATATATACCTTAAAATGGTTACAATGGAAATTTTTGTTATATATATACTTTACCTTAAAATTTTTTAAAGAATATTCACAGGACCAGCAGTTGGCATAATGGCTATGTCGTTGGACTCCAATGTAGTCTACCACAGTTCGAGTCCCAGACTCAGTGGCTTAAACTCATGCCAGGCACGTGTGTATGCGTGCCCAAGATCCCAAGAGGAGAATGGAGGAGAAGGGATTGTGGCTTGGAGGGAAGTTCTTATTTTCTGTCTCTCTGTCTCTCTCTGTCTTTCTGGTGAGTGCATGTGCCCTATAGCAAAAATCTATTAGAAAAAAAGAATATTCACAACAGTGATATTAAAACTAGACACTAGAAACAACACAAATGTCTGTCAACAATGAATAATTAAATTGAGGACTATATATATTGTATATTTGTGCTATATTGATGATTTACAGCAACAAAATGACCAAATTCCTGCTATTTGTATCAACATGATTGAATCTCAGAAAAATAATGTTAAAAAAGAACATTCTGGGCCAGCAGGTAATGTGGCATTGGATCCTACATGGCCAAATGCACAGTTCGAGTCCCAGACCCAGTGGCTTGGAAAGAACACTGGGCATGTGTGAACGCATGCCCAAAATCCTGAGAGAACAATGGAGGAGCAGGGACTCGGGTGTGGCCATCCCCCCTGAGAGGTGATTTCTCCCTTCCCATTTCTCTTCGTCTCTCTATCTCTCTCCAATGAGCACATTCACCCTGTGGCAAAAATTTAAAAACAAAAAGTCTAATAAAGAAGACTGCATACTTTATTATTCCATTTATATAAAATCAAAACCAGGCAAAAGTAATCTACAGTGTTTGAAATAAAAACCATGGTTGCCTTGGAGGAGTGTGATTGGATCTGGTCGGGAACAGGAGGGACCTTGTGCATGCTGGTGATACTTTCTTAATCTGAGTAATCACACAGGTATGCTTGCTTTGTGAAATCCATCAGCTGAATACAGTTTGTACAATGTACTAAAATTTATGTTTTACAAAGTCTTAAACATCAAAGTCAGCATGTAATTTTTAAATATCTATTGTAACCTATAATTTACATATAATCATGACACATCTTTGTAAGGTACAGAATAGTGTTTAATAGAATGTATACAATGTGTAATAAACAAATGAAAGATATTAACGTATTTACCACTGGGTTTTTTTTGTATTTACCACGTTTAACATCTAACGTTATATTATGTTGTGAACACTCAGAACTTGCTTGCCCCATTGGTTATTCTGGAAGTATGTACTGAATTGTCTATGATGTTCTTTACTGTGAAATACAATTTTAAAGAAAAACAAGTTGATTAAAAATCAGACACCAAGAAGTATCATAAATGTTTGAAGGTAACTTTTTTGAAGACAAAGATAATCGTAAATAGCTAGTGAAAGAAGAACTTGTAACCCCATGTAGAGGACTGTGAGAGGTAGGAGTTTATAATCTGAAGAGGTCTGTGTACCATCGGTCCAGTTAGAGATAGGTAAAATTGTACATAACAACAGCTCATTAGGAAGAGACAGAAAAAGAAAACTTTTTTTTTGTTTTTTTCGAGTGAGATTTTTGTTATAAGGAGCATGCACTCGCTGAAGAGAGAGAGAAAGAGAAACAGAAAGTTAGAAATCACTCCTCCCCTTGGGGGGGCTGGGATGGCCATGCCATAATCCCTCATCTCCACTCTTGTCTCAGAATTTGGGGCACCCGTGCACACGTGCCCAGACTGAGTTTTAAGCTGCTGGATCTGGGACTCGAACTGTGGTCAACTACATGGGAGTCCAGTGACATAACCATTATGTCTCTGCTGGTCCCAAGAAAGAAAACTTTTGCTAACTTACTGTGAGTTCTTGTACTGTACAGCACATAAAGAAATAAGTCCTCAAAATTTCAAAAACAAAAACAAAAAAGGAGCCAGCAGGTGGTGTGGTGATTAAGTCACTGGACTCTCACATGGCCAACCATGGTTCAAGTCCAAGAAATGGCAGCTTGCTTTATCACTTTCCCTCTCTCTCTTTCTTATGAGTGCTCACCCCTATAACAATGGTAATAATAATAATAATAATAATAAAATGAAACTAAACAAACAGAAAACCCTGTATAGAAGCCACCTAATGGCTCCCTAGACTGAGGACGAATGGGGGGTGATTTCTCGCTTTCTGTCTCTATGTCTCTCTCTGTCTGTCTGGCGAGCACACGCGCCCTATAGCTAAAAAAAAACTCTCCAAAAAAAGAAAATTAAATAAATGATTCTTTCAAAAAATGGAAAGAGATGTTCCAAAAGCAAAGACATGGGAAGTCAGTGATTTGGCAATTTATAGGTTTTTACATGATTCTTGATTCGAACTGTCTTTAAATTAATTCCAAAGAAATATTCAGCTACTTGTAACACTTTTGAGTTTTTCCTATTATCTAATTTTATACAATAAGTAATGGTTATAATAAAGATATAAATTGAAACCTGTAGAGATAATAATCTATCATATAATTGGTAAATTTGTACTTAAACCTGCTTGTATGTAGAAGAGTTGAATCTACCTTTTTAATCTTTCAGTAGGGAAATTCAATTCTGACATTCAATGTTATTATTGATATGTGGGGACTTATCTTTTTTTTCCTAGATGTTTGTGCTCTTTTACTTCTATCAATATTTATTTATTGATATTTATTTATTTTCCTGGTGTAGGGTTTTCTTAAGTATTTCCTGAAAAGCTGGTTTAGTTTTGGCAAATTCTGTCGTTGTTTATTTATTTGCAGATAATTTAATTTCTTCTTCCTATTTGAAGGATAATCTTGCCGGGTAATAGTACTCTTGGCAGATACTGGTTTTCTTTCAGTGTTTTAAATATATCTTCCTATTCTCTCCTTGCCTGCATCATTTCATTCGGGAAGTCAGATGTTAGTCTTATTGAGTAAACTTTATAAGTAACTTGGAGTTTTTCCCTTGTCATTTTTAGAATATTGTCTTCGTCTTTGATTTTTACCAATTTGGCTATGCTGTGCCTTGAAGAGGATTTTCTTATGTGATATCTATTTTGTGTCCTCTGTATTTTCTGGATTTGGATGTCTATATGCCTCTCTAAAACTGGAAAGTTTTCAGCTAATATGTCATTAAAGAGATCGCTATGCCTTTACCTGTCTCTTCATCTTCTACAATACCTATTATGAGGATACCTGGTTGTGTCATGGTGTCTAGGAGGTCCTGTATGTTGTCCTGATTTTTAATGGTTGTCCTATTCTTTTCAGTTGCTTGGACTAAGTTGGAGGTTTTGTCTTCAAGGTCAGATTATTTTTTCTGCATGGTCTAATCAGCTGTTGATACATACTACTGAGGGAGGTTTTGATTTCTTGTACTGAATTCTTCATTTCTAGAAATTCTGACACCGTTTTCAGGGTGTCTATCTTTTTCTGGAGTTCCTCCTTCTGCCATCTAATTTTAATGCATAGCTAGGGTTGAAATATTTTCTTCTACTTCTGTATCATCGGCACCTTCTTGAGAACCTAGCAGGAAACTCCAACTCCAAAATTATTTTCTTTTCATTCTGTCATACAGAGCAATTCTCATTCTCTCTCATTCTATCTCTCGGTCTCTCCCTCCATCTATTTACCTCTCTCTCCCTTTCTCTTTGGCATTTATTTTATTATTACTTTTTATTCTAAGCCTCTTCATGTTTGATTATGCTCAAGTCAGCCTTTGCTTTCATAGTCAAATAAATCCATTTACTGTGTTCCTAACAAAAAGACAGGTTTTAATCTGCCCCCTTAATGGATTTCTGCTACCTCTCTAGGCTAACAAGCTGAAATTGCAGCACAGTTTTGTTTCTTTCTGTTATACATATAAAATCCTCAGCACAGCATCCCCAAAATAAGGAAAGAAGGCTTGAGATCAGGAAACTGGAAAAAAAGTACCTAAAGACCTGGAGGTACAAGTCGCTAATCAGACTTCAGAACTGAAGGAACTGGGCTGAATAGGTGGGAAGGAACAGGGGGTTAGTGAGTGCCTGTTTCTGGTTTCCCCTGAAACCCAGGCCAAGGTAAAGAGTGACCTTTTTTGTCCCTCTTCCTGTGTTGATGGATGGGAGCTGGGAAGCAGGAATCCCAGCAACTGTGTTACACTGCAGCTGTAAGTCCAGAAGGAAGAGGGGAATGCGGGTACTGGTGTGCACAGTGCCTGCCGGAGTCTTTCGAAATTTAGCCAATCAAGCTTGAGAATGAGGGGGGCCAAGCGATGGAGAGGAGTGGAGTTTCGTGGCTTATGTACACACTTGACATGCAAAGTAATGCAACTAGACTGCTTTCCAGATCCTGGTACTTTTATCTTTTTATTTTTAGTTGCTATTTTGTTTGTTTGTTTGTTTTCACTACAGGGTGTGTGCAATCACCAAAGAGACAGAGACAGTGACAGGGAAAGTGAGAAATCACTCCCTAGAGGATGGCCATGCCAATCTCTTCTCTCCCATTCTCCTCCTGGGATTTTGAGCACATGCGTACATGCATCTGGTGTGATTTTCAAGTTGCCAAGTCCAGGAATTAAACAGCAGTCAGCCTCGAGGGAGTCCAGTCCTGGCAGTCTTAAGTGATAGCTGCACTGTAAGTGGAAGACTTAGACCAGGTTCTGGACAATGGAACACTGGGTAAGCAGAAGTGATATGGACCATTTACTGTGCCACTTAATCACTTCTCAACCTGATATTTGCTCTCTGTAACACTCCCCCATCAATGTGAGGAGGATGCCAATGACCCAGAGCAGGGTAAAGTCTCAGGATGAAACAGCCTGTGGGGACCAGCAGATGGCATGATGGTTGCATTGCTGGACTTCCACGTGGTCAATCTCAGTTTGAGTCCGAGACCTGGTGGCTTGAAACTCATGCCGGGTACATGTGCACATGTGCCCAAAATCCTGAGAGGAGAATGGAGGAGAAGGGATTGCAGAGTGACCATCCCCATGGGGGTGGGGGGTGGGGCTTTCTCACTTTTTGGCTCTGTGATGCCTATATATGTCCTATAGCAAAAATCTCTCAAAAAAAAAAAAAAAAAAAAAGAAAGAAAAAGAAAAGAAAGGAAGGAAGGAAGGAAGGAAAGAAACAGCCTCAGTGACGCTGGAGGTCTCCCACATGCCTATCACCAAGTGACAAATGAACTTACTCACCGTGTTAAAGAACTGGATGTTAGGTGGCCTCTCCTGACAGTGCGGGGCTGCGCTGATGTCTGTATTTGCTGGGTGACTCTCCCCTGATCACTCAGCATGTCTCTCACACAGCTCGCTGGTAGTCCAGAGTCTCCCACATCTAGGTCAGACTGCTCTTAGAAGAACTCCAGGATCTCCAATTACTTTTCCCTTTTGTCCTATCCTACTGAAGCCAATAATCCAGCCTAAAACCAGAGGCGTTATATGAGATGAGAGTGGAATCCATTCTAGAAGTGTCAGTTAGGCTTTCTAGACTAGAAATTCCATGTATGGGAATTTATCCGGAGGAGATCAATTCAGTAGATAAAATCAACAAAAGCAAAAAAGATACTTATTGAAGCATTATAGATACTGACAAAATAATTAGAACTTGCCTAAATATACAGTCTTGGGGGAAAAGGTTAGTGAATTATAATCAATCACTCAACCAAACATAATGAAGTAATTAAACATGACAATTAGAAAGTCTATAATAACAAAATAGAAAATTTATTAATATACTGTTAAGTGCAAAAACCAGAACATAAAAATGCGTTTTCACATTAGTTGGCAAATGTACAATTAGGCATGCATGTGGGTAAGACAAATAGGTAACAAAAAGACACGTCAAAACAGCTCGATTTATCAGGATGCTGAAAATGTGGGTGTGCAATTTTTAAAATTTTGATAACACTGAATGCATTTTTAATGCTCTGTATGCATAAAATTAAGCTTTTTCCTCAAGTGATGCTAGTTATGGGCTAGACAATATGATTACCAAATCAAAGTAATTCAAGGGTCATTAGTTTCCCAGAAGTTATTTACACTCTGAAAAGAGAAGTTTAAAGATTCAGATGTTTCAAATTAATAGAAAGCCCAGGAATATTTTTGGGGCAGGGAGCACTGTCATTTCTGTTCCTTAAAATATAGGATAATTTTGGATTATTGCAGCAGAAGTAAGACTCAAAGGCAATTAATTACCTGGATTATTTTGATGAACACTGAGTGATGCAGGAGAAAGGCAAAGTTCTAAGTTCTCAGTTCGGTCAATAAAGCTTTTCAAGGGCAGGAATTTTCTACTGGTCAAAACAGATAGAAAAACCCTTCTAGATATTTTAAACAGAAGGAATTTAATTGAGGGGATTTGATTCTTCCATCAAAATGTAAGATTTGATGCGAAATCAGAATGAAACCATTGGAAAAGCTAAAGGAGAAGTCAGGAAAACCAGTGTCTGGCTCTCAGCCTTCTGTCTAGAGTCCAGAGGAAGAGAGTTACAGCTGGCCATACCCCTCAGTGAGCTGAATCTCAGAGGAAACCCTAGATCTCTGAAATGTCTCACTTTTTTTTTTGTTTGTTTCAAATATATATATATATATATATATATATACTTCTTTTCAAAAGCCAGGGTTTTGTTGTTTTTTTTATGGATGAATAGTATTCCATCTGCTCTTCATTGCCCTGAGAACGATATAATGTTTTTTTATGCATTCCAAAGTTTGTAGAATTAACTTTGATTAGTGAAATTTAGCACAGAATCCTGGCAAGGGAGTCTGGAATATGTAGTGGTCAAGTCTTCACAGGGGACAGCAGATAAGATGGGGAATGATGTTGAGCCTTCAGCAGAAAGTCTAACACAACTGCCTTGGCGGTAGGAAGAACTCACCTCTACTTCTCCAACCCATGAGTAACTCCAAATAAGCTTTCCTAACATTCAGCTCTTTAAAAATAAAAGTCCTATATTTAGACCCAGTTATCCAACAGGAAATAATGGTATTCTCCCCCTCCTGCTAGTGCAGGGTGAACTTTTAGTTAGGGTTTATAGAGGCTAGTGGGCCTCCTCAGGCGAGAAAGAGCTTCTGCAAAGGCAGTTGCTCTTCTCTGGACCAGTTCTGGTAGCTGGTCATGATGGGGGGAGGGGGTCTCTGACATCATCTGAGGACTTGGCTAGAAAGTAGAGTTCAGGGCTAGCTCAGAGTTAAAGGATCTAGATTACATATGGCCAACTACAGTCTGAACCCCAGCCCAGCTTTGATCATGCATGCTGGGTATGTGTGTGCTTGCCCCAAATCCTGATGGGATGGAGAAATGAAGGAGAAAAGATTGTGGGGTGACCATGCCCCATTAGGAGGGTCTCTCTCTCTCTTTCTCTCTGTTTCTTTTTCTCTAGCTCTCATGAGTGCACATGCCCTCTGGCAATTAAAAAAAAGAGAGAGAGATAGAGAGAGGAAAAAAAAGGTTCAATCTGACCCATTGTCTCTCAGTCAAGAGATGCCAAACTCAGAGATCTCTTTGGGGGCTTGATCTGAGACAACTGGCTATTCCTTTGAACCTCCTCTTTTCTCATTATTATTTTTTAATTTGACCAAAGAGAGAGAGAGAGCGAGAGAGAGAGAGAGAGAGGGAAAGTGAAAAAGCAAGCCACCAGGTCTAGGACTCAAACCACAGTCAGCCATGGGGGAGTCTAGTGCCTTACCCACCATGCCACCTGCTGGCCTCAAGCCTCCACTTTTTAAACTCAGAGGTGGACTATTTTGACTTGTCAGTCTAGTTGGTGCATAGTCCAGGTTGTGATCAGAGACGAAAGTCATACCCCAATTGTCAGTTTATCTTTGATCCCTCATGAAAACACTCAGATGCTTTATTAATACAAACAAAACAATACCTTCGTGGGACCAGCAGTTAGAGTAATGGCTATGTCGCTGGACTCCCACGTAGTTGACTGCGGTTCGCGTCCCGGACCCGGTGGCTTAAAACACACACCGGGCGTGTGTGCGTGCGTGCCCAAGATCCCAAGAGGAGAATGGAGGAGAAGGGATTGCGGCATGACCATCCCCCCTGGGGGGTGATTTCTCGCTTTCTATCTCTCTGTCTCTCTCTGTCTGTCTGGTGAGCGCACGCGCCCTATAGCAAAAACCTCTCAACAAACAAACAAACAAACAAACAAACAAAAAAAACCCCAATACCTTCGTAGCCAATAGTCCTGAGATCTCACGTGGTACCTAGGACAGTGCTAATACTTTATATGCATTTTATCTCATTAATCTTGGAAATGATCTTAAGGTAGGGACTATGTGACACCTTTTTGAGAAAACTAAAGACTTGGTCATTTGCCCAAGATCCTCAGCACATAATGGTGAAGCCACTTGGGGCCATCACTGACTTTCTTCCTGTTTATCTAGCAGGGTTTGGGTTCTCTTTCTACTGTCCCATGTGTAATTTCCTGATGGGGACATTCCACAGCACAATGCAGTGGGAACGTAATGTTCATTAGTACACATCCCCTCACATACGGTACTACCTCCATGAGGCATTAATAAGAGGATACCAACTGCGCTCACTGTCTGTGAGATGCATTCCTGTGGAGTGTTGTGAGGGAGGAGTGGTTTCTAAGATCTATTCTAGACCAGAAGCTCTAAGCAGTAGATAAGACCTCGGACTCTATCCAGCCAAAGTGAAGTACAGGAAGAGTGATAAACTCCACGACTTTGACTTTGTCCAGACTCAATAGCACAAGAGAGGGATTACTGCT
>NW_006159538.1:5240849-5294121 GCF_000334495.1 Tupaia belangeri chinensis | reverse complement strand
CAGAAAACAGAGGTGATGGCCCGTGGAGTCCAGTCAATGCTGTCCTCTAATGCCCCTGATTCCTCTATTGTACATCAAGCCCCATCAGGAGCGTGCGTGTGGTGGGGTGGGGCCTTCCTATGGTGTCCCCACAGTGCTGGAGTCTGCAGCCCGGCACTGTTACAGTGGGTGTATTCAGGGAGCCATCTGAACAGCTGGCCAGACCAGCAGCCCCCGACAAGCATCTGCCCTTCCCAGTTGTCTGGGCCAGTTCATCCTTGGCCCATATTCTTCTTGGAACTGCCCCTACAGAGCAGGCAATGCCACTACAAGGAAGAACCCTGGGCCCGCCAGGAGAACTCTAGAGTAGTCCAGGACTGAGTCCACATCCTGAGAAAAGCAATAAAAGGCAACCTGACACTCTCCCACCTCCCAGAGGTGGAGAAACAAAAGTCAGATTCCCACCCTTAGGCACAGCTCAGAGCCCTTGAAAACCACATACCTGGAATGCCTCTGTCTTTACTGGCCACCCGCTACCACCCCCATCCCACACTCCAAATCAAATGACAGGTTGGAAATTGCTCTCGCTCAGCCTCTCTTGAAAACAAGCCCTCTCCTTCCACAAAAGTCTAGGAGCTGGGTCATGTCCCCAGGACACAGCCCTGGAAAAGGAATCAGTGCTGGTGACAGTGGAGATGACAGCTCCTGGCTGCCCTGTGAAATCCATATTCTGATAGGGGCAAAGCCAGAACTGGGTTTTCTGCCAGCTGAGGATTGCACTAAAGACCAGACCAAATGGGATACCTACCTGGAGAGTCCAAAGGCAGTGGGACATCTTCTCAAGGGAAAGGAAGAGCTAGATAAGACGGGGGACACAGGAAGGCAGGGAGTAAGAGGCAAGGCAGGGAGCAGGAATTGCGCAAACGGGGTGCAGGTGAGAGCCGGGAGCACTGTAAGAATGGGAAGGAGCCAAGGGTCTTCCAGGGGTGTGGGTTCTGGAGTGCAGGACCAGGCCTGGCCAGTGGGGAGCCTCTGTATGTGCAGACACTTGCTTCTTCAGCCTCACTCCTTCTCCACCCTCTCTGCGTGCAGCCGACACACCAGTCTGAAGGCACTCTGCCCGCTCCTGCGTCCCAGGTTTCTGAGTGCCTTTGCCCTGTCACCTGCTCGTTGCTCCCATCTTTTAAGACTTAGCTCAGCTGATACCAGCTCTGTGAAGTGTTTTCTGATATTCCCTCTTCCCCTCGACCCCAACGAGCTTAAGGACTCCTTGTTCTGAGACCCCTCGATACCACCTACAAGCCTCTGGACCTCTGGCTTAGCAGTTTTCACATTGCTGTAATCGTTTTTAAATGCCTTTTCTACTTATCTGAACTCCCTGGGGCAAAGGCCATGTTCCAGTCATCTTTCCACCCATTGCATGCGGCATGACATACAAGAGGTTTCAAAAAGTCAAGTGAATGAATTAAAAAAAAAAAAATCCCTTGGATTCAGCAGTAAAAGCAATTGCAGTCATTTGAATTGGCTTTTCACTTTTCCTCCTACTACAGATGACTCATCCCTGGGGCAGATAACACATTGCGGAGTTAGAGAACTTCACTACATCAAGTCCTTTGAAAATCTGTTTTTGAATGTTCTTGTCTAAAGATAAAAACATGATGAGTTTGTGTAATCCCTTAACCCAGTGTTGTGTGGTGGGTTACAAATGGTATTTTGGAACCTGTTTGATTACTGCACAGTATCCAGAGAAGAATAGGTGGGTGTTTTTTATAAGCATAAAACCCCAACATTGGCAAGGTGTGCTGATGGCTTAGGAAGCGGGAGTTAACACTGGGCATTTGGCTAAGTGACTAGCACCCGCGTTCCCCTTCCATATGACGGAGCACTTTAGGTCGCCCTCAGCGTCTCCTCACAGATGAGAAAAGCGAGAATCAGAAGATGTGAGTAAATTGCTGGCAAATGGCAGGTCTAGGATTTGAAGCAGGTTGTCTGAATCCAGAATAGTGCAGCTCCCCCCATGTCCTTATTCCTTCTAGACGAAGTAGAGGAGGCACACGGCGAAGTTGGCTGCTCATTTCTGACAAGACAGCCTGTCGGCAGGGACCCCACGCAGCACTCCTGCTCATTCGTCCCTGGACATAGAGGGTTTCCAGTCAACAGTTCCCTTGGATTCAGCAGTAAAAGCAATTGCAGTCATTTGAATTGGCTTTTCACTTTTCCTCCTACTACAGATGACTCATCCCTGGGGCAGATAACACATTGCGGAGTTAGAGAACTTCACTACATCAAGTCCTTTGAAAATCTGTTTTTGAATGTTCTTGTCTAAAGATAAAAACATGATGAGTTTGTGTAATCCCTTAACCCAGTGTTGTGTGGTGGGTTACAAATGGTATTTTGGAACCTGTTTGATTACTGCACAGTATCCAGAGAAGAATAGGTGGGTGTTTTTTATAAGCATAAAACCCCAACATTGGCAAGGTGTGCTGATGGCTTAGGAAGCGGGAGTTAACACTGGGCATTTGGCTAAGTGACTAGCACCCGCGTTCCCCTTCCATATGACGGAGCACTTTAGGTCGCCCTCAGCGTCTCCTCACAGATGAGAAAAGCGAGAATCAGAAGATGTGAGTAAATTGCTGGCAAATGGCAGGTCTAGGATTTGAAGCAGGTTGTCTGAATCCAGAATAGTGCAGCTCCCCCCATGTCCTTATTCCTTCTAGACGAAGTAGAGGAGGCACACGGCGAAGTTGGCTGCTCATTTCTGACAAGACAGCCTGTCGGCAGGGACCCCACGCAGCACTCCTGCTCATTCGTCCCTGGACATAGAGGGTTTCCAGTCAACAGTGAAGACAGACGTCTACCTGCCCAGGTGAAGGTCACAGGCAACACTTCCAGCCCCTCTTTGCACCGCAGGTGTGGCCTTACCGGCCGTTACCTCTTGTCCACCCACACAGGGCATAAAAATCCTTTTCGGCTAGAAGCAAAGCTGCTGAGATTCTAGCTCAAGGCTTAATTACAACTTACTGCTGCTTGTCCCAGCAGCGCCATGGCAACAAGTAGCACAGGCAGGAGAATCGAGAGGAAGAAGTGTTGCCTAGCAACAGAGTAGGGAAAAAGAGCTTTAGGATTCTGGAGACCTGGGTTCTAGATCTGGCTCTGCCTGCCTAGAGCTCTGGGCATAAGACCCATCTCCACCAAGCCTCAGTTTTTTGGTCATCTGTAAAATGGGAGCGATACAAATAGATTTAGAGAATCATTGTAAAGAATATGTTGAAAGAAAAACATGAATACAGTACATTCTATATACGTAGGATTTCTGCTACAAGGATTCATCCAGAAGGGGAACAGTGTGAAGGACTTACTGGCATGTGACTTATTTTAGCCACTTTATAAGAAATGTGATCTTAGCAAGCCTTTTTGGAGGGCCATTGAGTAGTATCAGTCAAAACTCAAATACAGGGACCCCTTGATTTGGCAACTTCATCTCCAGGCGTCTGTTTTGCAGAAATCCCCACGCATGTGCATAAAGCTACTCTTACAAGGTCAAAGGCTGGATACCACCTGAAACGCCCACGAGAAAGAGACGCTGCAACATCAATGCCACGGGGCACAGGACAGTACAGAAGAATGAGGTGGCTTTGTTCACCAACATGGAACCATTTCTAAAATGCAATATTTAGTGGAGTGAAAGCAATTCACACACACACACACACACACACACACACGCACGCTTATTCAACAATACACACATAAAAACGCACATCACAAACCCTAGAAGGACCATGGAGAAAATGTTAACAGCTGTTACCAAGTTCTTGCTGCTCTTAGAATAATCTGGAGCCATTTAGGTTTCCCTGCTGTGGCATATGTCATTCCACCTTCTTGAAATGCTCATCCCCTTTCCACTCGGGAACTCCTGCCCGTCCCTAGGGTGCAGGTAAGAATTCTCTCTCTGACACCCTCTGGCTCCCATCTGCAGTTTTCTCCTGGCTGTCTGTGTCTGTACTGTCTCCATCATAACATTAGCTTGTGGGTCAGACACTCCCCTCCCAGTAGACTAAGATCTTTTTTAGTTCGGTTTTTGGTTCTGGTTTTCCCATAGGGTGCATGTGCTCACCAGAGAGACAGAGAGAGGGAAAATGAGAAATCACCCCCAGGGCGTGGGCCATACTGCAATCCCTTCTTCTTCTTCTCTCAGGAATTTGGGCACACACATGCTCATCCAGCATGATTGTCAAGCAGGCTGGGTCTGAGACTCATTTACCGTGCTCGGCCATTGCGAGTCCAGCGCCTGAAGCACCACGCCACCTGCCGGCCCCCAACTATGAGATCTTTAGGAAGCAGAAACCTATCTTGTTCATCTTTGTTACTCCAGGGCCTACCTGGGGTCCAGTAGTGAACTGAATTGAAACATCAGTTTAAAACTTTTGCAACAGTAAGAACACGTGTCTATGTGTCCAGCTGTAATCTCTGAGTCTCAGTTTTCTCAGTCGCCCCTCCCAACCCATGCCTTCATGTCCGTTTGTAGCCCAGATGTACTCTGAGGAGGAAAGGGAAGAAAGTCAGAAAGCCATGAACAGGGAGTGAAATGCGTAGAAACTGCATGAAACAGAAAATTCCCAGCCCTCTGGATTTGAGCAAGCCGTTCACAAACTGGCCAGCAGGTGGCGCAAGGGATCTAAATTTCTGAGCCCATTGAGGAAGCAGCCAGACGGATGGGGAAAGTGGGAGCAGCATCTTGAGCTGCACTTGCCCACCCCGTGAAGAAAAGAGAGAGAGAGAAAGGAAGAAAGAAAGAAGAAAGAAAGAGAAAGAAAAATAACAAGAAAAAGAAAAAGAACGAGCGAGGGAGCATAAGGGCAGCATGTGATCCCCTTGGCACCGCAAGTCCTGGCACCTGCCTGCTCGACCTCTATCCTGCACTGGCTGCAGTCCACCCTCACTATGGTCGGTTTTGCTCTTTGAAAACCTACCTTTATTCCTGAGGAGAGTGAGCGTTTCCCTTCCCGCCTGTGGCAGTGAACAGAAGCAAAAGCTCGTGGAAGGGCAATTTGGCAGTGCCAATCAAAAGGAGAGCACTTAGCCCAGAGGAGACAAGTAATAAGTCAAGAATTGTTTAAAAGATTGAACTGCAATTACAGATCAGATGTTTATCCTTATTTATTTTCCTCTTCTGGGAGCAATTGATTAGCAAGTTATTTTAAGGGTGGGTCAGCACCTGAGCGTTACCTTGACTACTGGCTAGAGTCGAGGTTCTATTTTATATATCGGTTAGCTATTGTGGTCGTCGGTAGTTATTGTTATAGCTTCACGTGACAGATTAATTTATGGCGAATACAGGCATGCAACTGCGTAATTGTCAGCTGGGCTGGTTAAGTACCATGCCGATGCTGGGGAGGTTGCTGCTTTTATCACATACAATATACTCTTTCAACAACGATTTATTAAACATTATTTCTGCAAGGATTACCAAGTGGTAGGCACCATTTTTGGTGCTGGGAATAAAATGCACCAGTGACAAATGCTGTCCTCACAGAGGTTTCAGTATAGTGAGGAAAATTATGACTGCTATGAAAACAAAATGAAACTACAAAACCTAAAACGATGAAGGCTGTTTTTACTGGGTGCTCAAGGACTCTATGAGATGCTGGCACGTCAGTGCTGACCAACGGCACACACGATTCCCCTCTCCCACGGAACTCTCACGTCGGCAGGAGAGAGACTACTACTCTCGCGTTGACACCTGCCATTGTCCACTGCGAGGTGCTGTGAAGAAGCAGGTGCATGGCGTTATGGAACTCTGAAAAGGGGAAACGTGACCCCTGAAGGGAGGTCAGGGGAGAGCTCTCTGAGAAACCAATGAATGCAGTGATCGTTGAGGTGCAGGTGGAAGCGACCTGAGCCAGGGGTGTGGAGAATACTCCAGGTAGAGGGGATGCTGTGCAGAGGCGCTGGGGCAAGGGGGAGCAGGGAAGTACGGGGAAGGGAAGGAAGGCCAGAGTGGGCAGAGAGGAGAGGAGGAAGCAAAGGTGAGAAGAGACCTGTGGGCTGTGTTAAGGGACTTGGGAAATGCAAAGCCACTGGGTGTTTAAGCAGAGGATGGGTCAATTAGATGGCTACTCCAGAGAGTGATGGCAGGTGCTCTGGGAGACTGGCCTGAGGGGCTCGCATCAGATACAGGACAGCCCAGTTAGGAGACGACAGTGGCAGCCCTGGCAAAGGGTAACGCTGACTTGGACTAGAGATCAGGAGAACAAGAGAAGTAGAAGGACTTCAGAAATTTTAGGGGATGAAAAGATAAACATCCGTGGTGATAAGTCAAAGACAGGATGTGAAGACGAGGAGAGTCCAGGAACGACCCTCAGTGTTCTGGCTTATGCAGAAATGGATGAGGGAACCGTCCTTTAAGACAGGACTAGGTGTCCAGGGTTGATGGGTCTGGTTTGGGGCCTGTTGAGTTTGAGCTGCCTTTGAGATTTCCAAATGGAGATATCAAGTCGAGAGTTGCATCCATGTGCAAGAAGAAGTGGGGGCGGTGAACACATTTCTGCATTCTCCATGATGGTCCGACGCTGTGAGTGAGGACATGATCCCCTTGGAAGGGGTTATGAAGTAGCTGGAGGCCTGGGACACCAGTCTCGAGGGTGAGAATGGGAGTGGTAAGTCTGCAAAGCATACAGAAAAAACGGGGAGATGCAGCCCATTTCATGTTTAAAATGTTTTTATTTTAGAGATTTTTGCTATGGGAGGGGCAGCTGATGGCATAATGGTTGTATTGCTGGACTCCCAAATAGTCAACCACAGCTCATGTCCCGAACCTGGCCTATTAAAACTCAAGTCAGGTTTGAGTGCGTGCGGACACAAGTTCCCAGAGGAGAATGGAGGAGAAGGGCTTGTGGCATGGCCATCCCCCGGAAGTTATTTCTTGCTTTTCGTCGGTCTCTCTCTGCCTCTCTGGCGAGTGCACACACCATATGCACTGATCACACACCTGTGCCCTGTGAGAACGGACTGGGGCCTGAGTCTACACCACAACCTCATCACCTCCCAAATTAGTGTTTTTGTTTCTTAATTTGCCTTTTTCCAGATTTGCATTGGCTTTTTTTCTTGGTCCTCAAAATGTGCACTTTGCGATTCTGCTGTGCTTCCCTTTCTCAGAACTACACGGAGTGTTTGCTACTCTGTTCCACCTTTATCAGAGTTAACCTTCCACGTGCTGCGAATCATTGCCGCTCTCACACGCAGGCTGCTGCTCTCACCCACAGGTGTTTTTTTTTTCCTTTTTTTTTTGGAGAGATTTTCACTGTAGGGCGCATGTGCTCGCCAGACAGACAGAGAGAGACAGAGAGACAGAAAGCGAGAAATCACCTCTGGGGGGATGGCCACGTCGCAATCCCTTCTCCTCCATTCTCCTCTCCAGATCCTGGGTGTGCACGCCCACGCGCCCGGCGTGAGTTTAAGCCACCAGGTCTGAGACTTGAACCGCAGTCAACTACATGGTAGCCCAGCGACATAGCCATTACACCAACTGCTGGTCCCAGCCCACAGGGAGTTTTTGAAACATATGACTATCTAAAGACTCGCAGCCCTACACTCATGTGTGTGCGTACATGCACCTGCACATGCATCCACATTCTCCACGCAGACCCGCACCCCGCCTGCCTCACGCATTAGCCATAGCTTGCTAATGTATCTCAAGATCGGCGGGTCCCTCCTTCATCTTTTTTCCCTTAACGCTTGGAACAATTATCGGCAAGCTCGCTGCAACCCCACCCCTTTCTCTCCCACTCAGGAAAACATGCAAGTGAGTGAACATGACGTGATTATAAGAATAACCTTGAATCCATTCCAATTTATAACAAAAGCAGCTCATTTGAGAACTTGGGTTCTTTTACTATTAATAGTGCCAGTTACTTGTTCCACAGTTCAGGCCCAAGTGCGACACACCGGCAAATCCTGTCATTGTCACTGAGGGCTGCCTGCCTACCGGGGAAGCCACACGCTACTTCAGTGTGATGGGGGCCTGGGCAGCAACCCCGCAGTGGGCCATGACAATGCATGTCCTCTCAGAGGGGGTGGCTCTTGAGGGAGGCTGTCATTCAGAGCAGGAGAGGAGGCTGTTGCAGGTAGGAGGAAGAGCCCCTGCGAAGGCTCAGAGGCCGGGAGAAGCACTGCCCGGTTGGGAACGGGTACACGTTCTACAATGGCTGACCCCTGGAGCAGAGGAAACGTTGCAGGTTGACGAGCATCGACAGGGCAGGCTGCAAGGGTCTGGTGGGACCCACTGACGGATTTTGACCTCTTCCTATAGGTTTGGGAACCACAGAAGGTTCTTAAGCCTAAGATGATGGCTTATGAATACACCTTGACTTGGAAAATTCCTGTAAGAAGGGTTTTTGGAAAGAGCACAGAGCAGAGGAGCGGGGGGTGCAGGGGCAGGTAGATGGGACCAACTGGCAGATGGCTGTTCTCTGAACCGGAGGATTGAAAGGAAAGGCACTCGCCGGGTAGGCCGTAAGCTCTCTGCACCACCCTGGCTGGTAGGTACGTGACCGGGTGGGAAGCCACACTTGTCCGCAGTCTGCAGCACTGTGTCATCACTGACTGTCACTGCCTGACCGAGAACAGGGTCAGGAAGTCAACAAGGTTTCCTCGAATAAAGGGCTTTCAGACCATTCCTTTTCTCTTTTCTTTTCTCTTTTCTTTTCTTTTTTCTTTTCTCTTTTCTTATTTCTTTTCATTTCTTTTCTTTTCTTCTCTTTTTTTCTCCTCCTCCTCTTCCTCTTCTTCTTTTTTTAAATAAGCCAGCCAAGTTGCTGGTTATAGAATTAGCAGGGGCTGGGGCCACAGGTGGCATGGTGGTTAAGGTGCTAGATTCCCACATGGCTGAGCAGGGTTCAAGTCCTGGACCCTGTGACTTGAACAATCACACCGGGTATGTGTGCAGACACAAAAGCTGGAGAGGAGAATGAAGGAGAAGGGATTACAGCGTGGCCATCTCCCCTGGGGATGATTTCCACTTTCTCTCAGGTGAATACATGTGCCCTATGGCAAAGACCTAACCAAAAAAAAAGAAAATGAGCAGGGGCTAAGGAGGCAAGGACTCCAGTTTAAACCTAGGAGCCACTCACCAGCTTCATGATCTCGAGCAGATTACATAACTTGTCTGCCCCTCAGTTTCTTTATCTTGAAAATGGGATCATGATCCCTACCTTGGAGACCTCCATGAGGAGTCCATGGATGAAACATGTGAATTCCCTGATGGAGCACCGTAGTAAACCTCACTGTATACCCCTCTCCCTTCCCCCCGGCCACACCACCATGGCACTGTAAGAGTTAACTCAGGAACAAGAGCCATCTACCCCAGCTGGCAAACAAAGGGTCTGGAGGGAAAAGACAGCGGGTGCTTCCAGGCAGAGAGGAAAGTGGGAAGAGCTGCTCCCATTAAAGCTGACTAATTCCACTGGAATTACAGTGAAGGACAAAGGAGGTTAATTCAGTGAAATGTCTATTTCAAAGAAACACTGTGCCCAAGACTCCCCCCCCAAAGCTCGAGGGCCTCCTCAGCAGGCTCAGGATTGCCGTGGGTGTGCTGAGAGGGCTCCCTAACAACACCCTGAATTTGAATCCCTGTGAGCTGCTTCTGTCCAGGCACGAGGCAGAAGGGAAGCTGGCTGCAGTGCTGGGCCAGTAGGTACGTGGCCGGCGAGAAGCCGCACCTGTCCGCAGTCTGCAACACTGCTTCATCACACTCACTGCCTGGCCGAGCACAGGGTCAGGAAGGCAAGAGAAGGTTTCCTCAAACAAAGGCCAGGCAGGTTTCCTGGTGGCACTCCGGTTTCGGGCCGCAGTGCTGGCTTTGGGGAGGTTCCTGTGGTTCTGTGGACCGGCTGCATCAAGGACAGCCCATGGCTGACTCACTGCCCGAAAAGCTGGCAGCTTGCAGACCGGCCGGCGGCCCGAGGGTGAGATCATTAACCACAGGGATCCTGAGCAATGTGGTGTCACCGAGACCCACCCGGGGTGGAAAGCGAGGCCCTATGCCTGGCACTGGACCTCACTGTGCTTCAGGATCACTGGCTGCAGAGAGAGGGGTCTAAGAGTCACTTGTCACTGTATCCTGGTGGTTTCAACACACTGCCATTTTACCTTCTGGAAAGGCAGTTTGGCGAAAATGGCAAATGGCTAACGACAGATGATGTCATTCTTGTCCTGGCGAGAAGTTCACATGACTATATTCAGAAAGCAGAACTCGGTCCTTGGACAGACACTGCTCCTGTGTGGGGTTTGAAAAATCTGGTTACCACCAATGTGCTAAGCTGAGGCCTTCCCAACCGTTTGAAAAATCCACAGGCATGGCTTAATTAACTGAAAGCACCTCCACAGGGATGCCTACGCTGCAGAAATTCTGCTCCTTCCTAAGCAGACAGCAGCAGAGAAACAGAACACATTCATGCGTGCACAGCGTGGACAGAACCAAAAACCTTCCCTCAGAAAACGAAACCAGTCGTGTTTTCATTCATCTCAAGGATCCAGTTTGAGTTACAGAATAATAGAGGAGATTAATAGTCCCTTCATTGTCCTTAAAGACAACCAAACACCAAGCAATAGTTTGAAAGAAGGTACTCTTGGGTGGGTGATTCTGAAAGAACTAACATTCTTTATACTTTGCTCTTCCAAGAAAGTATGTCAGACTTGGAGTAAATCCACTGTTGGCTTAGATACCTGAGTTCCCAAAGCCCTCTCCACTCAAGTGTTTCCACATCAGCTCATAATGTTCCGATGTTTCCCATTAGAGAGGTCTCCTTTGACTTGAAGCTTTTACTCCCAGAGTCCTTTATGAAATGTAGTATTTACATTAGAGTACGGGTTGAGTTCAAGAAAGAGCTGAGTGCAACAACCATCTGTGTTTCTTTTCCTTTATTTGCTTCATTCTCTTATTTCCTTTCCTTCCTTCTTCTTTCCTTCTCTCTTTCCTCTATTTTATTTATTTACTCAGTCTATAAATACTCAGTGAGCACATAACGTCTGCTGGAAGGGATGGTGGAAGAATCAGGAACATGGATCCAGGCCCTTTGCTTCCTTCCATATGACTTAGGCATGACTCAAGATTCAGTTCCCTCTTCAGCAAAAAGGAGATAATAAGGAGATCTGCCTCCTGAGGTCACTGAAGGATTATTTGCCCCATTACATGTAAAACTCCTTATCCAGTCTCTGGCTTCCCCTAAACATCCCCCAGTGTGGCTAGAAGTCAGTGTCTAGGCTCTGTAGTTAGACTCATCAGGTTCCAATCCCAGCCCGTATGTACCGGCAACTCGTCCCTACTCACTGGCATGTAATTTCCCTGCGCCTTGTTTTCCTTGTCTGTAAAATGGACCTAATGATAGGTAGCTCCTCCATAGGGTTATTGAAAGGATTTGGTGAGATAATATTTTATTTGTAAAGCACCTAAAATGTTCAGTAAGTAATAACTGTGTTGTTGCTGCTGCTGTTATTGTTGGTGTCAAAAGTGTGAGCATAAGAACTGGGAAAGATTTTCAGGAAGGGAATCTAGGAATATGAACAGATAATGATGATATAGTGGGATAGGTAGGAAAAGTACATCAAGCACAGGGTAAGCTTTAACTTTTGGAGAGAGGAAAAGAAAAGCTTCCCCCAGGAGATGCCCAAACAGGAAGTTAAGGGGGGTTCTCTTGATGGACACAGGGAAAACCTCATTAGGAAGCACGTTCTTGACTTTCCTTGTGTTCTCAAACCCAGATATCACTGGCCAGTTTTTAAAGGTCTCTGTAGTCTGGTCTGAACTTAACGACCTGACTCTGTCTTCTCGTGCTCAGATGTGTCAGAGCACCCCCACAGTCGAATACCCTTGAGTCTAACCTTCTTTCCTTTACCACACAGTTCCCATGTTCTAGAATGCCCTCCTTCTTTTGTCCACCCATGGATAGATCTTCCTTGATATTCAAAGGCCAGAAAGACCCCACCGGCTCTTTGGAAGCCAAATTCCACCTTGCTGAGCTTCCCCTCTGCCTCCTTGCACTTCCCAGAGTCCTCTGACTGGCACTGCAGCAGCCTCCACACTGCTTTTCTGCCGGACTCAGAGTTTCCTGCTGGCTCTCCGCTCATCTCCCCCACTTGTAACATTTTCTCCCTCCTGGTCCCTGCTCCTTCTTCCAATAAACCCCTAAATGTTGTCCATTTTTCCTCCAGAAATCCAGACACGCCAGCTCCCTCCCTTCCTTCCACATAACCCTCCCAGCTCTCACCCAGCCCTCCAGCTGAGGGCCTGACTCCAGCCTCCTCTTCTCAATCTCCCCCACACTGTTGCCTCCAGGGAGACTAATCAGGGCTCAGAAGAAGAAAAGCAAGATTTACCCTTCACCACTATTCTTTCTTATACCATGTCTATATTTATACTCCATTCATGAAAAAAGTAAGGAAATTTAAAAATAAACGAAAAACTGAACTGAAGCCTGTATTCCTTATCTATTACTATCTTGTCCCATCTGAGTGGGCGTCTCTTGGGAATCTCCCCAACCCAGGGTCCAGAATCTCCCGTCTCTGCCATAGAATGCTTGTCCCAGTGTGGGGAACAGACCTGATGGTCCCTTAGCCATCTCAAGCAGGTTCACCTGCTCTTTCCAGAGAGCAGCTGCAGATACGCATGGAGAGAAACAGCAAATCTTGTGCTTGAGGATCCTCTGGTCAAAAATGCCGCTTGTCTGCCTTTGACATTTTTTTCATCCATACCCATATAAGGCAAAAGGAATTGGTGTCACCATGAGTTTCTGATTTCAGCTCTTGACCTGAGAAGCCCTGCAGGTCCATGGTCCAAGGCAGGGCCAGGAAGCAGGGCAGGCCAGTCTGTGTAGTCATGGGCATTGCTCTTTACAGGTGATAAAGGGGAAGTGAGATGCAGACCACCATCTGCCCCTTGGTGGTCACAATTCCTTTTTCTTTGTGATCAAAAGTCTAAGCGAGCCAGCCTGCGATGTGGCAATTAAGGGGCTGGTCCTACGTGGCCAACTGTGCAGTTCAAATCCTGGATTCTGCAGCTTACGAACACGCCAGGTGCATGTGTGTGTGTGCTCGAGATGGAGAAGAAGGGATTGCAGCATGGCCATCTCTCCTCAGGGGTGACTTCTCACTTTCCTTCTCTCTGTCTCTCCCTGGTGAGCACACACACCCTATAGCAAATTTAAAAAAAAAAAAGACTCCTAAAAATAAAGACTCCAGCTTGGTGGCACCGTGGTAATGTACTTCCCAAGAGAAGCTGGATCCACATGGAGAATTATGAGTTCAGTTCCCCATCAATCTCTAAACGTAAGGCATGTGCACCGTGATCTTGGCTGGCGGGGAAGACAGGAGTTTCGTAGTATGAGGCCCTGTTGAGGGTGTCTGTTTCTCTCTCACGCACACCTCCTGAGACTATGGAGAGAGCCTCGTTTCTGTAGACTCTAACACAGCTCACTGAAGAAATCACACCACTGCCGGGCCTACATAAACCCTGTGCATACGAGGTTCCAAGCACCGGAACAGCGCTGGTTCTCACTTCTGCTGTGCTCCCAGAAGTTCAGTGCATCCTCTAGGTATGCCCCGCTGCTCCCCAACAAGGCCCAAGCCCTTCCCTGCCTTGACGAACGCTTTTACCACGCTGCAAGCCAGGAGGCCAGAGAGGGTGCGGGATTGTAAGAGGAGATGACGGAACCCAGTCAGAGGTGGCATGCAGGTCTACGGAAAAGTCCTCAGGTCCTTAAGAGAGGAATGGAAGCTGCAGTCAGCCACAGAATGGGTCGCAGCCGCTGCCCTCCCCTCTGCCCACCCATCTGGTGCAGCCGCCAGTTCCTCTTCTGTCTTCTTCCCGAGTCACCCTCTGACATTCGTCAGCCCCATTCCAGGTCACCAACTGTAGCCAGTTACAAGCAACTATCCCACGTGGGAGGAAGTTTTGACCCAGTGAGTCCCTCATGTCAAAGGGCTCTTTGGTTTCCAATCAAGGTATTCTTCTTCCATGGGTGCCTACTTAACAAATTAGAATGATGTTTAAAGAAGTGAAAGTAGCATGTCCTTGCAAGGTGCCAATTGACTTGAAGCAGTGGAGGGAGAAACAGTTTGTCTTGAGATCTTAACACACATTGCCCTGAGGAACTGGGAGCCCAGGGAGCAGGAGCTGGGCTCCTTCAAGCCTTCTACCTAAGCCACCTCCTTTCCTCAGGCAAAACATGTCAAATTAGTGTTTGTTTTCTTTTGCCATCAAGGGCTTTGCATTTTCAAGCGAAGTGCCTTCTACCAAGAGGAATGTTATAATCCAATTCAAGGAGATTTCAGCTCAGGAAAGAGGATTAGGAGCCATTGGGTAGATGACAAGTGCCGCACATTCGCTATCAAGGGCCTCTTCAGATGTTTTTTCCCTGTCTGGGAGTTCTGCTCTCTTGACTGTAAGAAGCTCAGAAGAGACACATTAGAGACCCAGGCAGCTTTTTTCTCCTAAATGCTCCTGACACTTTGCCTTGCTGTTTGCTATACACCATTTAAAAAAAAAAAAAAAAAAAGTCAGCACTGGGTTTTCTTTTTAGAGGTTTTTGCTATAGGGTGTGTGCACTTGCCAGAAAGACAGAAAGAGACAGAGAGACAGAAAGCCAGAAATCACCCCTCAGGGGGATGGCCGTGTCACAATCCCTTCTCCTCCATTCTCCTCTCTGGATCTTGGGCATGTATGCACACATGCCCAGTGCGAGTTTAAGCCGCCGGGTTCAGGACCCGAACTGTGGTCTACTACAGGCGAGTCCAGTGACGTAGCCATTATGCCATCTGCTGGTCTCGGCATTGCATTTTCATACTTTGAGACAAAACAATAATGTCTGGAGGATGAGGATCAAAATGATAACCACCTCTCTGGCTGTTGGGCACAGGTGGGAAAATGAACAAGATCTGAATTGAGTCTGTCTTGGCTGCCGTGTCTCCACTGGGCCAGGCACCATCCCAGAAAACAGTAAGGCAGAAAGTATTCCTCCTCTCCAAATTTCAGCTGTGTTCCAGGCTGGCTTCTCAAGGAGTTATCTGTCACACAAGGTGCAAAGAGACACCACCAACAGGGCCCGGGCAGACGCAGCCCCGTTCTAGGGCGGGCCAGTCCCTCATCCCAGGTTGGGCTCCCAGGCATTCTTCTGAGCGCCGAGGGACCTGGAAGGAAGGCTGCGTAGACAGCCTTTTCCCACCTCCCCTCTGACTCACAGGAAAAAGAGGGCTGATTGTTTTTCTCTTGGATGAGCACAAAGATATTTCAAAAGGCTGCCTACTGAATGAGCGAGTCGGCCACATCTGCGCCACAATTCTTTTTCTCTTTTCCTTTTTTAGTTTGTTATAAGTGCATGCGCTTGCCAGAGAGAGAGAATGGGAAATCTCCCCCACCCCCCAGGAGGGTTAGCCATGTTGCAATTCCTTCTCGTCCATCCTCCTCTCCACATTCAGGACACACAAGCTCATGTACTTGGCGTATTTTTCAAGCCACTGGGTCTGGGACTCAACTGCTCAGTCGGCCATGTGGGATCCGGCTGCCTTAACCTCCAAGCCACTTACTGGCCCCAGCAGACCAGTTTTTTTCTCCTCTTTCTACAGTGTATATTTCTCCAGGCCTCATGTCCTTTACCTGCAAAGGAGAAGAGGAATCATACCAACTGAGCGGGTGGTTTTCGGGGTTAAAGCAAACAGAACGCAGGCAGGTTCCATGTCTGCTCACTCTGAACCGGGCAGTCAGTCATGGCAAACCTCAACTGCACAATTCATGGCTGCCTTTATTTTCCTTTATTTTTATAGTTTCTAACTCCTTTGATGAAAGGAGTTAAAAGGAGAGGGAAACTTCCTCCTGGATTTCTTTAATTTCTAAATAAGGCTCCGGTTAGATTCTCAGGGAGAAGGCCATTGTCTAGGCAATATCCTCTTGGCACCCCTAGAAAGCGGCTCATTTCATATCGGCTTGTCCTCACGACTAGGCTAGTTATCCGGCTCCTGAGAGCCAGGGCGATGACTTCAAGCTGCCTTGCTTCCAGGCTTATGTGACAAGCTTGGGTCTTGGTCCTCAATCCTGTCAGGCCTTTCTCTGCCATTGCCACCCTCACTGCCACCTCAGGATGGCTCTGGGCTCGGGATGCACCACTGCCCCGCTCTGCCTGCCTGCCCTGGGGCTCACTACAACCAGGACCCAGAGTTTTCCTCTTCTGTGCAGAGTCTGAAACAAGACACTCCCTCTGCCTGCAGCAGACATGGGAAGTGTCCTGACGTCACCAGCAGAATGATAACATTTTTATTCATATTTTCCTCCCTCGTGGATTCCCACCAACACATTTGGAAAGGAATTTTTTGTTTCTTTCTTTCTTTCTTCTTTTAATGAGCTTCTGCTGTAATGTCCTTGACTTATTTCTTCCCTCTTACCCACTCCCTGGCTTTTTTTTTTTTTTTTTTGTAAAGGAGCTGGTTTGATTTAGGTATCACGGTGTTGCAGTAACACACCAGTTCCGAGTGAGATAACAAATCGGACGTGCTTCCTTGTGGCCAGGACAGATAAAGAGTTCATCAAGAAGACGCTGTTCCCATCTATTCTGGCACCCACTGCTGCTCGGGTACTCTGTTCAGGGAATAAAGATGAACACGGCGTGGTGGCTCTGAAAGACATCAGGATTAGGGTGGCAGCTCCGGTCCCAGAATTCACAGTGGGATTCAGAGGATCTGGAACCCCCGGCAATGATGGTTTGTAGGTAAATGCCCACAGTGCCTTTCTCAGAAAGAGCAACCCACAGCTCCGATCAGACTCTCGGAGGCAGCAAGACTCTGAGAAGGTTGCATTCAGGGAGCAGTGTGGCGAAGGACTGCTCTGGAAGGAGACGCTGACGTGGGAATGAAGTGTTAGGGTACAGGTTTCTGGGCCGGCTCCATGGCCTAACGACTAAGGATGTCAGATCCCACATGGTCGACTGTGGTTCAAGCTCTGCCCCAGCAGCTTGAAAAACACATCGGGTGTGTGATTGTGTGCTCCCAAAATCCAGACAAGAGGGAAGAATGGAGGAGGAGGGATTGCAGCACGACCACACCACGTTGGGGATATTTTCTCTCTGTCTCTGTTTCTCTCTCAGTGCACATGTTCTTTAGCTACAGGAAGAAAAAAACAGATGCAGGGGCCAGCAGGTAGTGGTCGAGGTGTGGTGGTTAAGGCACTGGATTCCCATACAGCCAACCACAGTTACAGCCCTGGGCTTGGCTTGCTTTCTCACTTTCTCTCTCTATCTGTTTCTCTCTGATGAGCACATGTGCCCCTTTGTGAAACTTTAAAATAATACTAATAATAAATGAATAAAGTAAATTAAAATTTTTTTTTAAAAAAAGATTCGGTTTGAGGACCAGCAGATGGCATAGCAGTTATGTCACTGGACTTCCATGTGGCTGACTACCGTTCAAGTCCTGGACCCGGTGACTTCAAACTCACACCGGGAGCGTGTGCATGCAGGCCCAAGATCCCAGGAGGAGATTGGAGGAGAAGGGTTTGCAGCATGGCCATCCGCCCTGGGAAGTGGTTTCTCACTTTCCCTCTCCCAAGATCCCAGGAGGAGAATGGAGGAGAAGGGGTTGCAGCATGGCTATCCCCCCTGGGAAGTAGTTTCTCACTTTCCCTCTCACTGTGTCTGTCTCTCTCTCTTTCTGTCTGGTAAGCACACATGCTCTAAAACAAAAACCTCTCAAAAAATTAAATTTAAAATTTTTAAAAAGATTCCATTTTTTTGCAGTCAGACTTGATTGCCTGACTCTTTCTCTCTCTCCCCACATCCAGTCTGTTGGAAATCCTATTGTCTCTACCTTGAAAATACGTTGTTGGCGCTGGCAGGTGGTGTGGTGGTTAAGGGCGCTGGACTCCCACATGGCCTCCCATGGTTTGTGTCCCGGACCTGGCGACTTGCTTTCTCACTTTCCCTCTCTCTCTCTCTCACTCTGTCACTCCCTGGTCAAATAAAAAGGTAAATAAAATACCTAAAGTTAAATCAAATAATCTTAAAAAAATAGGAAAATACACTGCACATTCACCCTCTCTCGCCATGCCGCTGCTGCCACCCTGACCCTCACCATCATGTCACTTCCACCCTTGTCCCTAGTTGTTTTTAGCACCACAGTCATCCATGATGCGTCTAAAGGCTGGAGCAGGTGATCTCACTCCTCTGCTCAGAACGCAGCAGAGCACGTCCCTGCCACGCACGACAACCCAACAGCCGGACTACGTCCCAGCAGAACCGGCGTGCTCTGCTCCACCTCTGCCCTTCTCGCCCCGTGTCTGACACGTCCCTTCTACTCGCTGCTCAGTGGGCATAGTCCGTTCCTGCTCTTCCTTACACATCCCTCCTGAGTGCCTCGGGCTTTTGCACGCCACTGCCTCTGCCTGCAACTCTCCCCTCCGAAGTCCTCTTGGCTTACTCTCCCGCTTCCGTCAGGTCTGCTCAATGGACACTTGACCAAACGCGTGCCTCACGGTTATGGTAGCTAAAATGGTATCCGCTTCCTCTCAGCCGTTGCTTTCTTTTCATTTGCCACGATCATGTATTTGTCGATCTGTGTATAGTCTGTCCACAACTCCTGGAGAGCAGGGACTTTGTGGTCCCGTCACCCCATCGGCAGCCCCGGGATGGCATTGCAGCTGCTCAGCACGTCGATGTTGACTGATCATGACTGAGCCACACGTCCACGCAGAGAATGCGGAGTGTTAAGTAATAACCGCTCCACCTGCAAAGCGCTATGGAAGTCCATGCAAGAAGCCGGTAGCTTTGCTTTGGGAAGCTGAAAGGCAGGAACTTGCCAGGCCAAAGAAGCTTCCAGAAGAGGCGGTACTGTGTTTGCAAGTTAAAGGCTGGGACTGTGGGGCCAGGCTTGGAGAAGGGTTTATCAGGCAAGGGGAAGACACAGCAGGGGCTAAAATACTGGGGACTTGGGAAAGTCTGGGCGGTTGAGGACCGCAAGTAGTTCAATGTCCCAGGAATACGCATGTAAAGAAGAAGTCACTAAGTGATAGGAAATGAGACGGAGAGGGGGCCAGGGGCCAGAGAGCAGAGGCTGACTCTTGTCTTGCCAAACACCCTAGATTACCTCTACAAGTGATAGGGACTATGAGAGACATTCAGCAGGGTGGGCTTCTGCTCAGAGCAAGTGCTTTGTGGCTGTGGACAAGATGCATTAGATCCGAGAGAAACGCCAGTCCAGGAGCTCAGTTAGAAGCCCACGGATACAGCACAGGCAAGAGACAAGGAGGCCAGAGATGGAGAGATAGCAGAGACGGAGAGAAAGGAGTCAGAACCAGAGAAACAAGACTGTGAGAGAAAAGGGACCTGGGTCATTCAAAGGCTCTGCTTACACATGACCCTAGCATCCACAGCCCCGCCCCACGCCCATTGCAGAGACCACAGCTCGGCCTCAGAATTCTCCGGAGCACTGCACCAGGTAGTCATTACAGACTATCGTCCAGGGTAAATCACATGCTTTTCATTCAGTATAAAGTTGCTAGTGTCGGGACCAGCAGTGAGGGTAATGGCTATGTTGCTGGACTCCCATGTAGTCGACCACGATTTGTGTCCCGGACCCGGGGGCTTAAACTCACGCCAGGCGCGTGTACATGTATGCCCAAGATCCCGAGAGGAGAACGGAGGAGAAAGGATGGCGGGGTGGCCATCCCCCACACCCCGGGGGGTGATTTCTCGCTTTCTGTCTCTCTGTCTCTTTCTGCCTGTCTGGCGAGCGCACTCGCCCTATAGCAAAAACCCCTACAAAAAAGAGTTGCTAGCGTGAGTGACTGTGGGGCGCCACTGTGAACTCAAGTAGGAAGTGGGGAAAGGGGAGGCTTAGGTCGGCGAGGTTTCAGTGAGGTCTGGCCACCTGAGCTGGAGCAGATGTGGGCCTCTAGGTGGAGGCGGGGACGAGGGCAGCCACGCAGCACCCGCACACCGTGCCCCCGCTGCTACCGGATCCTGCCGTCCTTCCAGAGCTCTGCTGCCCTCCCGTCTGAGAGCTGAAGGCACAGACTTACCAGCCTTCCGCAGTCCTCCGGGCCAGGGCCAGCCTCAGGCCCACAGGCTCTCAAGCATGGGATCTCCCCTCCTTGCTAGCCCCTTCTCAGGTCTCTACCGCCTCTCGGTCTGTGCTCCAGCCCCTCCTCAGCTAGCATGAGCTGTCTCTTCCTCTTTGTCTCTCTCCTCTCCTCCCAATTCCTTTCCTGCTCTTCCTCTTTTCTCCACTCCTGTGGCTTTTTTAGTTGATGCCAATTCATCCTTCATCTGCCAATTCACTTGTTATTTCCTCCAGGAAGCTTTCCCTGATACCCCCATGACACGCAGCCCCTCCTCGCAGCACAGATCCATCCCACAATGGACAGCTGCCTGCTGATTTGTCTGTCTCGTCCAGGCCCCAAGAAGAGGGGGCCCATGCATGTGGACACTGAACTGCGGCCTACACCTGTTGCTTCCTCCTCCGTTCCTGGGCTAGTGGTAAACCCACCTTGGAGGCCAGTGGTCACCTCCTACATGCAGCCCTGGGCATGTCTCCATCAGCCTGCCTCCTCCCTGCCCCCTGCACCCTTTGGTCCTGTCATGCCAACCTGAATTGAGGTGGAGAAGATAGGAATTGGCGGTGAGGAGTTTAGAGGGTCCCAAACAGCTTCTTGCATCACACAGAGTGTCTGACAGAGCTGCCTTTCCACCCCCAAGTGCTGAGACTGTGCTGGTGGCTGTTAGGCCGCTCAGGTTTTATTCCTGTCAACTGGGCCAGTCCCTCGCTCACTAGAAGGGCAGAATTCATAGGGTCTCAAGTATAAAGCCGAGTTTGTGTTCTGATTGGTTCTTTCAGAGAGATTTGTTTATTTTGGGGGGGGGTGGGGAGAGGCGTGTGCTTGCCAGACAGAGAGACAGAAAGCGAGAAATCACACCCCCCCCGGGGGAATGGCCACACCCCAATCCCTTCTCCTCCATTCTCCTCTCGGGATCTTGGGTATGCATACACACGCGCCTGGCGTGAGTTTAAGACACCAGGTCCGGGACTCGAACCACAGTTGACTCCATGGGAGTCCAGCGACATAGCCATTATGCCATTTTCTGGTCCCAGAGAGAGATTTGTTTCTGAAGGTGCACTTTCCAGATCTGTGCTGACAGCATCTTCCATTTTACTCTTCTCAGGTAGTCCTTCGGGTGCCACTGGGAGAACAGACAGCAAACGAACACAGTTTCCGGAAACTGCAGTGATTACCCCCTCCTTGCTGCAGGGAGGCTTTTCTCTAAGAAGAATCTGTTGGGAAATACGACACGTGGGACCTCAGGGTGTCAGCACTAGGGCGTCTGGGCACTCATTACACTTTTGCAGAGAAGAGCAACATAGAAGAATATTGCGTTAGGCTGGGGAGAGGACTGGGCAGGAATTTGGGGAGCAGAAGGGCATACAAAGATGAGGACATGAATGGTTAAAAAACCCAAAACAAAACAAAATTGGGTGAGGGTTCTGAGTCTGGGAAATTAATGGCAGGCCCAAGGAGCTATCTGATAGTTGCCTTCCTCGTGCGTCGGGCTACACGTTCATTCATGAGACGTTACTGAACCACCAGAATGTGCAATTGACTGAGCTGGGTACCAACCAGGAGGTGGCAGCAAGAGCATCTGTGGGCGGAGATGGTTCATGTACAGCCTGAGGAGCATTCTTGAGGCTGCAGGACTCTGGTCAAAGAACCTAGGTGCTGCAATTTGATGGATAAAGGTTCAGATCATGGCTACTGACTAGCTGGGTGGCCTTGAGCTGGCTGGTAATCCCAGGTTGTGATGTATACGATGCAGACAATACTGCCGAATCGCTGTTGTGAAGAATGAACAATGATCGCACACAGTGGGCACCTCCAAATGCTTGCTGGCATTATCTCTGCATTTATTCACTCAGCAAACGTTCACTGAGGACTCTAGGCGTTACTATGATTCCAGCCCATGCTCTTTCTTTCTCTCTAACCATACTCCATCACCCTTTGTCTTCATTCGTCAACACGAAGATAGGAAGGGACGCGAGAACGCTCATCACTTTAGAATAACAGCATTCACTGACTTGCTTAAATAGGAATTCTACCTGCCAAGTGGTGTTACTTTTTTTTCCCCAAAAGGATACAGTCCAGCTCTCATTAAATCCGTGGGCAGGGTGCCTTCTTCCTGCACCGAGCTGATGTCACTGGCAGCTCTTCTGTGTGTGCGGCTGGCAGCTGAGCACTGAGGCGGGCACAGAGGTGGTTCGTGCAGCCCTGACATGCACGGCTGGGCCAACCTGGCAGGCACCATTGATCAGAGCCCTCTGTGGCTGGAGGAGGCCACCAACCAGCTGAGAGCTCATGTCCGGACAAGGTTCAAGTTTGTCCCATTGCAACCCAAGGCCCAAGGAGCCACGCAGGGGATGTGGCTTCAATGAGCAAGAATGCTCAAGGGACAACCGTAGCACACACTTCATGTATGTTCACACACATGCACACAGATACACACACACATACACACATACACGTGGACTCAGAGCCAAGATGGTTCGTTCCATGCAAAATTATTCTATGATGGATCTAGAATGGGTCCTGGCCAAAACCAGTAAGTTGGAAAAGCCTTCTTGGGCTGGTTGGAATATTTATTCATATAGGTGGAACGTTAGATGAAATGGTACAATTAATTTTCTTAGATGTGAAGAGCCATGGGAGAAATGAATCTAGTTGCAAGATAGTGAAGTACTTAGAAATTAATTGCAAATGCTGTAGCAATCTAGATAGATCCTAGACAGATCAACAGTAGCTAGATGGTCTGACTACCACATAGGCAGTGCAAATAAGACAGTGTATACAACTGTTGAAAAGTCAAGGGCTTGAGAACCAGCAGTTGGCGTGATGGCTATGTCGCTGGACTCCCACGTAGTCGACTGCAGTTCGCATCCCAGACCCGGTGTCTTAAAACTCATGCCGGGCGTGTGTGCGTGCGTGCCCAAGATCCCGAGAGGAGAATGGAGGAGAAGGGATTGCGGCGTGACCATCCCCCCTGGGGGGTGATTTCTCGCTTTCTGTCTCTATGTCTCTGTCTGGCGAGCGCACGCGCCCTATAGTGAAAAAACCTCTCAAAAAAAAAAAAAAAAGTCAAGGGCTTATGGCCTCGTCTTCCAGTTCTTCTTTCATTTTACTAATTGCCACTGGGCACATGCTCACCAGAGAGACACAGAGACATAGAGAGGGAGAAGGAAGTTCCCCCCACCCCCACGGGGTATGGTCACGCTGAAGTCCCTTCTCCACTTCTCCATCTTGTCAGGTTTGGGGACATACATGTACATGTGCTTAACATGTTTTTCAAGCTGCTGGGACCAGGATTTGCTCAGTTGGCCAGGTGAGACCCAGCTCCCTTAACCCAGGTCACAGGACCAGTTCTCAACTCTCCTTTAGGTCTGAAAATTGTTCATAACGAGAAATAGAGGTAAAAGGAATTGTAGGACTTAGCCACAAAAATGCTGAAAAGCTGGAGTTTTCATCACAAGGCTAGTCTTTGAGATGGGCGCCCACGATTAGTGTAAGAACAAGGGCAGTGCAGAGGACGACCAGGGCGGGGGGCAGGGTGGAGTCTGCAGACAACAGGCTGAGCGCTGAGCCACGCAGGACCGTGGAGAACCATCGATCAAGCGCTTTGTCCTCCAGCTCCTCCCTGACAAGTTCTCACTCAGCTCTGCAAGTGGCCCCTTGAGTGAGGTAGGTACTCTTATGTCCCAGTTTTGTTTTGTTTTGTTTTGCTGAGTTTTGTGCCATAGGGAGCATGTGCTAACCAGAGAGAGACAGAGCAGCAGTGAGAAGGAAAGTGAGAAATCACCTCCCGGGTGGATGGCCACGCCATAATCCCTTCTCCCCACAAGCCCTTCTCCATTCTCCTCCTGGGATTTTAGGTATGCATGTACCCGTGCTCAGAGTGATTTTCAAGCCTCCAAGTCCAGGGCTCGAACTGCATTCAGCCACGTGGGAGTCCAACACCTTTTCACTTCTAGCCCACGCTTTTTTTTTTTTTGTAATATGTAAATGTGTTAAGGTTCTTTCTTTCTGTCTTCCACAAGCAAGAGAAAGAGATGGAGAGATGAGGAGAGAGAGAGCTAACACCCTCAACAGGGGCCCGATGCTGCACTCCACCCCCTGCTTTCAGCCAGAGAGCCTGGGCATGGGTATTCCTGGAACACTCAGGGAAGCCTCTGTGGAACAGCGAGCAAGCACTCGAACTGGAAGCCTTCCCATGTGGGATTGTCCTGCAGACTGTCACGTTTTACCACTGTGCCACCTCTGGCCCTTGCTCCAGTGTCTGTATAGTTAAGAGAACTATGACTCTGAAAGATTTAAGTTGGTCACCTGACCTCATGTGGCCTATAAGTGACAGAGCCAGGACCCAACCCAGTCTGCCCTGAAACCTTGTGCTCTTTTCTCTACATCGTATGAAAACAGATGTGAATTCTCCCGGAAGCAGACCTCGGGACAGGGATTCAGGTGCAATGAGCTGATTTGGGAGGTTCAGGACCAGGGCTGGGAGAGCAGGGAAGTGACAGGACAGAGAGCGCAGCTTGGCAGGCGTGTGGTGGGCCAGCTACTGCAATGGGCAGCTAGAGCTTAATCTCCTAGGACAAAAACCTGGGAACCAGTGTACAAAGCATGCCTTGTAATTATCCCACCCGAGGGGTGAGACAGCTGGAATTTAAGCCCCAACCAAGAATCAGTGGTTGAAGCCTGCTTCCAAGAGTATTAATTTTCTGGCACCTCCAGATTGGAGCAGGTCTGAAAAAAAAAAAAAGGTGCTCAGACACAGAGACAGGAGCACAAGCTGAGCCCACGCACTCGGCTCAGCGAGGTAGGAGGAAGCGCCAGCGGACTGACAACGTCTTCTGCTGTGCGCTCTCAGGTGCCTCGCCTTGGCCTTCCTCCTCCTCTCCTCACTAGCCAAGTGCAAGAGCTATAGGTCGTCTCAGGGCCAACGGTCGTCAGGGAGGCCCAGCCCTGCTTAAGGGGTACGTTTATTATTATTATTACTATTATGTTTAATTTGTTAGAGGGCATGTGTGCTTGCTAGAGAGAGAGAAAGTGAGGAAGCACCCAGCCCCCATGGGGAATGGTCATGCCACAATCTCTTCTCCATCTCTCCCTCCTTTCAGGATTTTGGGCTCACACGCTCATGCACCTGCCGTGTTTCTCAGGCTGCCGGGTCCAGAACTCATACCTCACAGTCAACCATGTGGGATCCAGCTCCCTTAACCACCAGGCCACAGGCACACCATGGCCCGGGGTGAGGTAGATGCAAAGGTACCTTTTTGAGCCATGCCCCCATCTACTCAGGTGGAACCCCCTCTGTGGACCATGCCCTCAGAGCGGCAGCAGCAAATCCTGACCCGAGGGGCGTGGCTCTGCAGACACACTCGTGTACCCAGCAGTGACATTTCTGAAGCTGCTTCAAGTCACATAAAACCAAGAATAAACGACACCAAGGAAGATCGACAACTGTTCGCCGGCGTGTACGGGCAGATGAGCAGGCTCGCCATCCATTCAGACCCCGCACCAAGCCCTCCTTCTGCTCACTTAGGGTCTGAAGAGGATCTGGAGAGGGGGAACAGGCTGGAGTGCAGACGGAGCACAGTGGCGTGACCCAGCATCCCTTTGCATCTCATTATCCACGTTGCCTACGGGGCTCTGATGCAGCCAACAGAAAATAGCTTACAACCAGGAAAACACTGGGCAGTGATGATTGAAAATCTGTTTTTCACATTTATCGCCATGATAGCCCCAACAACAGAACTGACAATATTTCACCCACAATTCTGCAGCCACAAGGAAATCAGACTGCTGTCATTTTTCCATGTTCCTTTCCAGAGAAGTAAAAGTCTCTCAGGGAGCTAAATGGTAAAAACAGCACATGCTGGCATGGGGCATTACGAGGCAGGTCACCCAAAGGAGACTGGATGTTCGAATGCTCTGGAGAGGGATTGGCCAGCCTTGGAAGCAAGCCTCGGCCGCCCTGCCAGTGCCTGCTCAGGGAGCCTCTGAGCTCTAGTCCATGGCTTTTATGAATTTCCACCTCTGCTGGCGAGACAGTCCCTGCGGTGAAAGCAGACTGTCTCAGTGGATTCTATTCGATACGCAGATGCCCTGACTGCTTTGTTCTGGTGCCATGTTTTCCAGCAATCTTAGGATGCCAAGTAGATCTTCCAGCAGAAGGATATTGTCCCAACCCTTAGAGTCTAATCCCCATGGTGGCAATTTCTCAAAGGAAACCAAGAAAGTCATTTCTTTTCTTCTTTTTTTTAGAAGTAAGCTACTTTTAAAAAAAAGAATTATTTAATTTAACTTAATTTAAAAAAAAAAATCCTGATCAGAGAAGGACAGAGAGAGAGAGAGAGAAAGTGAGAAAACATGTCGCCAGGTTTGGGACTCGAACTGCAGTCTGCCATGTGGGAGTCCTGTGCCCTTAGCCACCACGCCACCTGCCAGCCCCACAAAGTCATTTCTTACTGTTGCCGCCAGAATTATATGGGACTCCTATGTGCCCACAATTGTAAGATAGAGGACTTTGCTTGGATCTATGCATTCAAATCTTCCCGAGGACTCTGGGAAGTAGCTACTGTTATGGCCCCCAATCCCGACTGCGTGCAGACTGGGAGTGATTTGGCTAAGGACAAGCAAAAATACATCATGGATTTTTCAGCAACCCAACAGTAAAGGGGCAGAGCCAGAATGTGAGCCTAAACAGCTGGTTTCCGAGCCCACACTCCACCACTGAGCCACACTGTCTCTCTCGTGGAGTTTTTCTGTTTGCCTTTCTAGTGGTAAAATAGACAGAACCTAAAACATACCCTCTTAACCATTTTTTAAGAGCACAATCCACACTGTGGCACAACCATCTCCATGGTCTACGTTCAAACTTTTATATTATTAATTTTTAGTTTGATGTTAGCAGGCTTGCCAGACACAGGGGGAGGGGGAGTGGGAGGGGAAGTGGGGAATCACTCCCCAGAAAGGGATGGCCATGCCACAATTCCTTCTCCTCCATTCTCCTCTTGGATTTTTGGGTACCCATGTATGCACGCCCAGCATAATTTTCCAGCCACCAGGTCTGGAATTCAGTCAGCTGCCTTACCCTCCAGGCCACCTGCTGGCCCTATCTCCAGAACTTTCTACTATCATCCAACTAAAACCCCTTCCTATTCCAATTCCCTATTCTCCACTCACCCCTTGTAACTTCTACTCTACACTTGATCTCTATGGATCTCCCTACTCTAGGTACCTCGTATAAACGGGATCATACAGTATTTGTCCTTTTCTGTTTGGCTTATTTCACTCACCATAGTGTTTTGAGGTTCAACTATGTTGCAGCATCTATCAGAATTCTATTACTTTTTTAAGGTTAAATCATATTCCACTGTATAGATAGACAACCTTTCATTTATCCATCTGTCAGTCAGTAGACATTTGGGTTGTTTCTCTCATTAGGGTTTTTTGTTTGTTTGTTTGTTTGTTTGTTTTGAGAGGTTTTTGCTATAGGGCGCGTGCACTCCCCGGAAAGACACACAGAGAGAGACAGAAAGCAAGAAATCACCCCCCCCCCGGGGGGATGGCCATGCTGCAATCCCTTCTCCATTCTCCTCTCGGGATCCTGGGAACACACGCACATGTGCTTGGCATGAGTTTAAGCCACCAGGTCCAGGACTCGAACCGCGGTCGACTACATGGGAGTCCAGTGACATAGCCATTATGCTAACTGCTGGTCTCTCTCATTCGGGTTTGAAGCCCCCGATCATTTTATCATGTACTGTGGCTTCTGCCTCTGCTTCGACTCTCTTTGCTTCTTGCCCCTGGGGAGAGACAGCACTGTAGCCCCGGGACGAGTATCACTATTTCACATGATATTTATCATTCTCTTAGAAAGTCAGTACATTGTCGCTCTGGTGCCGACATTAGACCTTCCTTAATTTTCTTTAGAGTAAGAACCATCTCTTAAGGCCTAACACATTGACAAAACAGAACAAAAGATTCCCTGTCTTAAAATTGGGAATCCATATGCAGTAAATCCATATCCAAGCAAAATAAAAGCACGTACGGTCCCAATGCAGGTCTCCCCAGACTGACAGGTGCACACAGGATTTTCTGAGCTACTATCTGTCTCTATCAGTTCATTTCCAAAAGTGCAACATAGTCTTTGTATACTTCACTACCAGTTATTTACTCAGTACATATCAAATGTCAAGATCCTCGTTAGGTGTTTTTCAAATATTATTTCACTTAATCCTGACAAATCTGTAACAATAAATATTACCACCACAAAGTAGATAAGACAGGTGAAATAATTTCCCCAAGATGGCACAGTGGGTAAGTATCAGACGGCTACATGCTGTTCTGTCCTAGGGAGGTTCTCTAACCCATGTAATTGGTGACTATTTTCACTGAGCAGAAGTTTTGCTACTTTAAGTAACTCTGCAAAGCGCATCTTTGTCCATATAATCTGTCTTTCTTTGGTGTTAGTTTCTTAGGTTATATTTCCAGAAGTATGGTTACTGAATCAAATGGGATGATTATTTTTATAGCTGTTGATTGCGAAATCCATTCCAAAAAGCCAACAAAGAAGGCCATTCCAAAGTGGTATGCCAAGATCCAGTGTTGATGAAATTGCAAATCTACCAGCGAAGCAAATGGTAAAGGCTTCTCATCTGCTTTGACTTGTTGGCGAATTAGGTGGTGTATTGATTGGTTTTGTCGTTGTAGTTGTGTTTAATCCAACACCTTCAGTTTGATCCAAGAATACCTAATGAATATTAGCACAGGGTTCTACATTCCCTGTAATGTTTTTGTGCCTGAGACATTCCTCCTTCTGTCTCTTCCACCCTTCCCCCAAGCGTTCACTTCCCCTCACACACAACAAACCTCCTTTTCTTTGGGTCAGCTTTCTTAAATGTCATGAAGAAAGGAGGGAGCGAGCACACAAGTTCATTATGGAGTGATCTGTAACTTGTTTTCAAGAAAGGCTATATGGGGAATTTGTATTAAGGAAAAATGGGACCAGATGCTCAGAGAGATATGCACTGGTTTGTTACTGGAGGTGTGATCATCAATGGCAGTGATCATCAACCTAAATGCCCAGCAAGACCAGATCATTAAATAAAGCGTACAATGGGATCCCATAGCACCATTGAAAACTATGATGTAGAGGCCAACAGGTAGCATGGTGGTTAAGGTCCTGGACTCCCACATGGTTGACTACAGTTTAAGGCCCGAACCCAGGGCTTGAAAATCTTGTCAGGACACAGAAATGGTTTATTACCTATTGAAGATAACATGTACAGTATTCTCAACTGGACTGGTCTGAGAAGTATTTCATGTCAGGTAAATTCTCTTTACGAGTCAAATAAAATAAAGTGACTGAATGTTTTAAAAATAATCATGAGAATAAATAATAATAATAATAATCTAAAAAATGAAAAGCTATTTGATGATGATGATGTAGATAGTAATGTCTTTGTCTTGACTGATATGCACGGTAATCATGCTGGAAAAAGAAATGTTATACACTGTGAAGATATATGTGATTAAATATAATACAAAAAAAAGACAAAGAAAAAAATTTTAAGTGAAAAAAAGCAAAAAGCAAAAAGAAAATCATGTCAGGTGTGTGCGTGTGCGTGCCCAAAACCCCAAGAGAAGAATGGAGGAGAGGGGATTGCATGGCCATTTCCCCCCGCCCCTGGGAGGTTGATTTCTCACTTTATCTCTCACTGTCTCTCTCTGTCTCTCTCCAGCAAGTGCATGCACCCTATGGCAAAAGAATTAAGAAAAAATGATGTAAATGTGTGCTCATTGACTGAGAATGATAGTTTTTTTTTTTTTTTTTTTTTTTTGGAGAGATTTTCACTGTAGAGCGCGTGCGCTCGCCAGACAGACAGAGAGAGACATAGAGACAGAAAGCGAGAAATCACCCCCAGGGGGGATGGTCACGCCGCAATCCCTTCTCCTCCATTCTCCTCTCGGGATCTTGGGCATGCACGCACACGCGCCCGGCGTGAGTTTTTTAAGCCACCGGGTCCGGGACACGAACCACGGTCAACTACGTGGGAGTCCAGCGACATAGCCATTACACTAACTGCTGGTTCCCGAGAATGATAGTTTTAAGCTGGGAGTGTGAGAGAGCAAATCATAGCTCATCTAACGTATATACATACATACATACGTGTATGTGTACATGATGCCAAACATAAACACGAGCATGTGTGTGTGTTTAAATCAATAACCAAACAAACAGAACAAAATGCCTGGAAAGATACATACAAAAACATTTTCTTTTGGAAAGTAGAAACAAGGGTGATTTTTAAAACTTATTTTCTGATTAACATGTATTATTTACATCATCTTTTTTTTTTTTTTTGAGAGGTTTTTGCTATAGGACATGTGCGCTTGCCAGAAAGATGGAGAGAGACAGAGAGACAGAAAGTGAGAAATCACCCCCCAGGGGGGATGGCCATTCCACAATCCCTTCTCTTCCATTTTCCTCTCAGGATTTTGGGCATGCATGCACATGCACCCGGCGTGAATTTAAGCCACCGGGTCTGGGACTCGAACCACATTTGACTACATGAGAGTCCAGCGACATAGCCATTATACCAACTGCTGGTCTGAGTCTTTAAACTCTTTTATTTTTTCTGGGATTAAGAGTTAGTGTCACCTTAGAGAGAACGAGCACAGAAGGCTTGTTTTGAACTGGGGGTGGGGGGCAGATGAGTGGGCAAGTGTGGGGTGGGAGCAGGTTGGAGACCCTCCAGCCCACAGGCATGGACATTGGCTGCATGCCCGGCCCTCAGCCTGCTCTCTCCTCAACGTGTACTTAAGGGAAAAGAGCTTGCACTGTTTTGCCCCTCTCCAAATGGCTATAAAAAGCAGTTGATTAGGATTGCATGAGTCTCTACCTACTCTAACATATGCTGAGTCTTTCTGTTGTGTGCTTTTGTTAAAAATGCTTTTGAAACGAGCTGGTGCCCATATGCCCCAGGAACCTAAAATGTGGCTAGGTAGGCTGGCACAAGTCATGTTGCTATAATTTACTGCTGTGGGTTTCTAATGAGCTCAGTAACGACAGCAGGAGATTCCCAGGCCAAACCATGATGTAGCCCAGAGAACAGCCCACCATAACTTCCCTAGGCACTCTCAGAGAGGGACAAGAGGAGAGATGGAGGAATGAGAAGGTCTTTAAACACGGAAGCGCTTTTTTTTACACGTGGTTTTGGGGAGGGGGGCATGGCGTTTGTGTGTACCTGTGTGTTAGCATATTCTAGAGGGTGACAGCTATGTGTTGGTTCGGGGGACATTTAACATAGTGTTAGGCAGATGGGCCCAGAGTTTGACAGAGCTAGGTTTCCATTCCAGTTCTGGGTGACCACTGGCTGGGTGACCTTGGACAATTTATTGAATCGATTCTGTCTTGTTTCCTCCTCTGTAAAACGACAGTAACCATAATAAAACCTATCTCCCAGGGTCATTTGAAGGATGGAATAAGATAGTACGCACAAAGCACCCAATGAAGTCTCTGAGACATGGTAAAGGCTCAGTAAACAGTATTGCAGTGCTGGGGCCAGCAGGTGCATGATGGTTATGGCACTGAACTCCCATATGGTCCACCGCGGTTCAAGTCCTAGACCCAGTAGCTTGAAACTCACGCCAGGTGCGTGCATATGTGTGCCCAAAATCTTGAGAGGACAATGGAAGAGAAGGGATTGTGGCATGGCCATCCCCCTCGGGGCTGATTTCTCAGTTCCCTTCTCTCTCTCTGGTAAGTGCACATGCCCTATGGCAAAAATCTAAAATAAAAACAATAATAAATAAATAGTGTTGCTGTTCTCGCTCCGCCTACTGGCATGCCAGTAGGCAGATGTGCACCATGGCCGAGGAAGGCCAGGGGCACTTGCGCAGATGTGGGAGAGTAAGAGAACTCTTACAGGACCTTGGAGCAACATCAGTTGGGATCTGAAGAACTGGTGAGGGAGGACGGGTGGAAGGCACGGAGCGAGAAAGCCCACAGCGGTGCAGATTCCGGACAGAAGCGATGGCATGTGCTGGCACTTGGTCCTGTACGTCCTTGTCATGACCCTGTGGGGCAGACATTATTACTGTCCTCATTTCACCAAGAAGAAAACAGACTCAGAGGGCTTAAATTCCTCTGCCCAATGCTCACGGCTAGTGAGCGAGGGCACTTCCCTCCTTCCTGAGCATGAAGATACCCCTCGGCTCCTCTCTAAGTTGATACTGTGGCCTTCTGTGGGTGGTGGCCCTTGTTCAGCCATCTGCTTCAACAAATGAGCACGAACGGGGTTGGCCTCTGAAAACACGATGATCAAGATCTGCCCGTGGTCTTCGGGGAACCACAGCTTGACAAAGAAGATAAAAAACTGAAAAGCCACCATGCCAGACCGATCCTGGTAAGTAAGAAGCAGACGCTAAGGGAGTGCACATGGACTTCAAGTCAAAACCTATTTGAGGGAGAAGGACAGTACTGATTGTCGGAGTGCAGGTCAGAAGGGGCAGTCTAAGTAGGACGAGCAGGCAAGACGAGCTCAGAGTGGCGTGACCTAGTTAGGATGACGGCAGTGCTATGGCTGGAGATGGGAGAGGTGAACAGAGAAACCAGGAGAGCAGAAATACAGCAAGGAACCAAGTCATGGAGGGTGGCCACGCCCAAGCCAGGCAGTGGGACTTCCTTCTGAAGCTCATGGAGAGCCATTAAAGGTGATCGAGGAGACAAAAGCCCTGCTCTGTCCTGTATATTAGGAGGAAAGCAGAGGGCCTGTGCTGATAGGTAGAATGTGAGGAAGGGAGAAAAGATATTACTGGGGCTAGCAGGTGGCGTGGTAGCTAAGGCAGCTGAATCCCACATGACAGACTTCTCAGTTCAAGTCCCAGACCTGGCAGCTTGAAAATCACACTGGGCTCATGTGTGTGGGTGCCCAAAGTCCTAAGAGTCTTGAGAAGGGATTGTGGCATGGCCACTCCATTTCTCACTTTCCCTCTCTCTTCCTCTTTCTCTGGTGAGTACACGTGCCCTGTTACAGACAAAAAAAAAAAAGAAAAAAAAAAGGAAAAAAGAAAGAAAGAAAAGAAAAAATGAGTAAAAAGAAAAAAAAAAAAAAAAAAAAAAAAGCTGTTACTGAGCCACAACGGCTAGGGGTTGGAAGTCAAGTGCAGAAGTGAGAGAGGAGGCCAAGTGCCTCGCCTCCCCTGCAGGGCACCGAGTGTGTTTGTGTTCCTGAGGTGGATGTGCCGCGGGCCTTCGGAGATTCTGCCCTGATGCCCAAGTGCCCACCTCATTCCTTGTCCCTGGGTCCCGTCATCTCAGCTCCTCGCCACTCATGGCTGTGCATTTCCATTGTACAGGGAGCAGGTGGAAAATGATTCATAATTACTATTTTCTGCCCGAGAAGCATTAGTCCCTTTGTATTCCAAGACACATGGCAACTTCCTAGTAAGTGTGATGTTTTAAAGAGAGATTTTTGCTATAGGACATGTGTGCTCATTAGAGAGACAGAGAGAGACAGAAAGCAAGAAATTACTTCCCAGGGGGATGGCCATGCCACAATCCCTTCTCCTCCATTCTCCCCTTGGGATCTGGGGTAATGCACATGCACCTGGTGTGAGTTTTAAGTCACCAGGTCTGGGACTGGAACCACGGTTGACTGAGTGGGAGTCCAGCAAAGTAACCATTATGCCATCTGCTGATCCTCCAATAAGTACGTTTTAACAAGTGTATTGGTTGATCTGTTGGGCGATGGAAAGACAAGCAAGCAATTTTGTAAAGTCTTGTAAATTTTCGAGGTTCCATAATATTAACCCGATAATATCCTGCCTTAAAAAATAAATGTTCCTTGTCATCCTTGTAACGGCAAAAGAACAATCACACTCACTTTTCCCAGGTGAACAGCACCTGATAAATAGGGAGATGTCCATGATTCGCCCAAGACCACAAAGAGAATCTATGGACAAATCTGAGAGCAAGTTCTAGTCCACCACGACTTATGTCATACCAAGGTTAATAGGCTGCTCCTCACACAGCAGCTCCGGGGAAGAAGGCCCTTTATTCACCCTTCAGCTGCTTTCTCTGTGGTCTGCGATTCCTAACTGTGGAGAGGGGTATCTTAGTAACAGTAGGTACCCGTTTCCTTAAAGGCCTAGGAAAGCACCCTGAAAACAGAAACTTGCCTTGTATACTTTAGCGAACCTCTTAGAGCCCTCGATGGTTCTCCCATTCCAATTTTATTTAACAGGCACCCAGGCAAGTTTTAAAGCTTTCATTTCTTTCTTTCTTTTTTTTTTTTTGGAGAGATTTTCGCTATAGGGCCTGTGCGCTCGCCAGACAGACAGAGAGAGACATAGAGACAGAAAGCGAGAAATCACCCCCCGGGGGGATGGTCACGCCACAATCCCTTCTCCTCCATTCTCCTCTTGGGATCTTGGGCACGCACGCACACGCGCCCAGTGTGAGTTTTAAGCCACTGGGTCCGGGACGCGAACCATGGTCGACTACGTGGGAGTCCAGCGACATAGCCATTAGGCTAACTGCTGGTTCCCAAAGCTTTCATTTCTTGAGTTCTCACAGTAACCATCCATTCTTGCCCAGCATTGATCATATTCAGAGCCAGAGAGAAAACTCTCCCACCCCTTTGCTGAGTGAATACGCCATATCTTTTGGTCAAAGATTTAGAACAGGGCTTCTTTGACGTCGATGTGCCTTAGAGTCTCATTAAAAAGCAGACTTGGACTTAGTAGGTCTGGATGACACCGAGAGTCTACATTTCTAACTGGCCACCAAACGCTGCGATCCACAGAGTGGACTTTGTGTTGCAAGGATGCAGACGACACAGAGCAAATGCTGAGTTCATTTCACGTTCTCTTTGGAGCCTTCTGGGGAGCCCCAGAGGCAGCCCAGTGTAGGGGAAGAGAAGAGTTTTACAACCGTACAGTGGCAAGTCCTAACCTGCTTCTCTGTTCACTAGCATCTTGGAGCCTCAACTTCATTTTTGGAATTAAATTAGACAATGCACACGGGGACATGGTATAGTGATTGACACACACAAGTTGCTTACTGAATGGTAGCTAGCAATATTACTTTTGAACTTAATAATAATGGGCTGGCCCTGTGGCCTCCTGGTTAAGGGAGCTGATTCCACCTGGCCGATCCCAGTTCGAATCCTGGTGCAATGGATTCAAAAACACAGCCGCACATGTGTATGAGTGCCCAGAATATCCTTATGGGATGGAGAAATGGAGAAGGGACTGCAGCGTGATCACACCTCATTAAGGGGTACTTTCTCCCTACCCCCCCCACCAGTGCACACATTGTCTCTGGCATTACAAAAAGAAAACAGCAACAGGAAGATCAGTCTACTTTTTCATGAACTCCACGGCAGATTTTTAAAGAAAGTAGTATTTGCGATCCGAGTCTGCCTAATATCGTTTTTGAACACCTGCTACACTCTGCAGTTCCCACCTCCTTCTCTGTCTTCATGGCGCAGGCAAGACTCCCCCCCCACCCCCCAGGCCCACTGCTCGGGAACTCACTTACTGCTCTAGGACAGCAATGTTTGCTGTCAAAACCCTGAGCCCCAAAAGAGAGTAACTTAAATATTGCAGGAGAGAGCACAGAGATGTCACAGGAATTGTCACAGCTGACTGCACCATTGTTCTTCTCCAACCTTCTCCAAACGCCTACCCTGGAGATGGCCCGTGGGGACCATCCAGGGAAGAGCAGAAACCATGCCCCCGCCAGCCTTTCCTGCTGCCTCCTCCCTACGTAGACGAACTCTCTCCGGCTCACAGAATTGTCTGTGCTGTCCACCCACTAGAGCATCGCTCTTCGAAGGCAGGGATCTTTGCCTTTTTCTTTTTTCCCCTCTTTGCTACATCACAAGAGCCTAGCACCACGCCTGGCATATCGTAAGTGTTCAGTAAATATTAAGTTGTTGGAAAAGTCATGACGTGGTTTTCTGGTTTTGAATGCAAAAATGCGTCATGACTTGTCTGGCCCAGTATGTTTTGAATACGTGCATGTAGTTGTCCTGTAGAGGCAGCTGCAGTAAAACGGCAGGAGCATCGACTTTGGAGGCAGAATGGTTCTCACCACACTCCCACCGTTCTCAGCTGGTGTGACGCGTGTGCAAGAGACTTTGAGGAAGACACTCATCTTTTTTTCCTTTCATGCGCAAGAGTCTCGCAGAGACAGACAGACAGAGAGAAACAGCAACCCCAATGGGGTCTCGACACTGAGATCTACCCCGAGCTTCAGCCAGCCCCCAGGCATGCGCACACACGTGCCTGGCATACTCAGGAAGGTCGCCGAACCCAAACTCCAAACTCTCCCCCGTGGCTCAGCCTTGCAGACCGTCCCCTTTTACCACTGCACTGATGGGCCCCTGAGTCACCCGTCTTTCTGAGTCTTGGTCTCCTCTTCTGCACACTCATCCTGCGGCACAGGGAAATAGTGTCCATGAAGTGTGACACTTGGCACTTGCTGGGTTGCTGGAGGCTGAATATTCAACCCTCTCCTGGACCGCTTGATATCACTGCACTTTCAAATTGCACAAACATTTAAAAATAGATGAAATTCAAAGATCTTCTGGAAATTCTCAAATTTTTATTTAAAAAAATATAGTCTTTGTTTGCCTGAGGTTGAAATTATGCCTATATATGTCTGGAGACCTCAGAATGTATATGGATTTGACACTGACAAATGCGGAGCATGTGGAAATGCCAACCACTCTGTTAGAAATCTGCTCTGGGGGAGGAGAGCCACGTTGCCTGGAGATTTTTATCCGTTTGAAAATGTTACCATTCACCCAGGGAAAGCCAGAGAATGGCAGTGGGATGGTTGGAGCCAAGTGCTCTGACATTTCCTCGCCGGCAGACACCGTCAATGAATTTAGAAATCGTGTCGCTTCATATGCTGTTAAATTAAGAAAACGGTGTATTGCAAAGACGGAGAGAAGGCTCTCAAAGCCTAGGTTTCTGATGTGTTTCTTTGTCACAGATTGTTCTAGAAGAGAGGTTAAGTATAGAAATGCTGGGGGCTTTAGTCAGGCAAATCTGGAAGGCCAACTTCACTAGGATACTTAATACCCATCGAGTTCCTTTTCATTTTGTTTTTGTCATTATTTGTTTTTTTAATTAACAGAGGGGTACATGCACATGCCAGTGATAGAGAGAGAAAGAGGGGAAGAAAACATTCCCTATGGGACGTCTCTGTTTCTCCATCCTGTCGGGATTTGGGACAAACACATTTGCCCGGCGCGTTTTTCAAATCTCCAGACCTGGGATTCAAACCTTGGTCAGCCATGAGGGATCCAGCTCCCTTAACCACTAGGCTCTGAGAACAGCCCACCCCTGAGTGGGCTAAGCACTCTACCTGGAAAACCTTACTGAGTCCCACAAAATCCCTAGGAGAAATCTGAAGCCCAGTTCACTGAGGTACAGAGAGGCAGAGTGACTTGCCCTGGTCACACCATCAGGGAGTGGCAGAGCCACAGCTTTGATCTCACCCAGGCCTATCCTGACCTCGGCAAAGGCCTGGAGGCGGGGCTGGCGGTGGGTAGGATGAGGACAGAGGGACAGGGCCACATCTGCTGCTTTGTAGCTGCACGGTTTCCAGCATGCCACTTAGCCTTCCTCATCTGCAACTTGAGAAATTCCATAGTAACAACAACAACAACCTTTTACCTTTTGTGGCTGTTCAAACATTTTATACACAGTGTCTCTTAAAGTGCTCACAACAGCTTGTAGGGGAGGTTCTTCTCCTTTCCCACTGACGGAAACCAACCATGACGAGGCACAGGGGCCAGCACGCCGTCCACGGGGCGTCCCTGTGAGCGGTGCAGCCTTTCCGAGTACAGCAGCCCCAACTTCTTGTTGGGGACACCTTCCAAGACCCCCAGTGGATGCCTGAAACTGCAGTAGTACCAAACTCTATGGATGGCACTTCTCTTCGACGTGCCTACCTACGACCCCGCCTAATTACTAATTTGGGCACAGAAAGAGAGTAACAATAACTGCTATGAAAATGAACGCTTCATATACTGCCATTAAAGTTACGTGAACGCGGGCTCTGTCCCTCTCTCCCTCTCTCCGTATCTTTTTGTACTGTGCTCCCATTAGAGCAGAACAGTTACCGGCCCCACCGAGTCCAGCCGCTGCTTCTGACGGTCAATGAAATGAGACGCAGAGGCTGGGGGCGGAGGGCAGAGGCTGGAGGAGAAGGGAGTTTATTTCTGTAACTGGCTACGGGGCGGCGGTCAGCAAGCACCATCAAACTGTCTTAAAAAGCTCGACATGTTCTCAGTATTTACAGAGACAAGACACAAGCGGGCGCACATTATTCCTCACCACCGTCGGTCAGAGCCGATTGCTTTCTCCTGAGTAATTCTCCGGATTCCTTCACCTGCTCACTCCCGGCTTCTCATCTGACCATTCTCCACATGGGTCTCTCCAGGATTCAGCACTTGGCCGGCTTGTCCTCATTAGAGGTCTTCCTTACTTTCAGAATGGCTGCAGTCCTGCTCACCCTTAAGCTGGCCTGCGAGGCCTGCCTGGCTCAAAGCATCTAAGATAAAATTTTGCCAAACTCCCTCTAGTGGTGATCCAATGCCCCCCCTCTCCAGCTTCCTACTTTATTTCTCTACGAAGAGCCATGTTTAATTCTTTAGGGTTTCAGTTCGGGAGGAAAAATCCAACCAATGGATGAGCAAAATAAATATTGTGACGTTACAGTCGAGGATGATCCTAAGAACTGGTTTGGAACCACGGAAAATGTTGGAGGAAAGTGTGTGGACGGCTGCTGCTCCTGCTAGGTGATAGTTGCTGGGACGTTGCCACCTGTTACACTTGAGGCTGAGTTTGATCCTTTCAGAACTCCACACCTGATGCTGAATTAGACGCAATTACTGACCCCACTTTACAGACATGGAGACTGCAGCACCTCGCTTACGGTCACAGGCCTGGCGAAGTCATCGTATTCAGTTCTCTGGACTCCTGAGCCCGGGTTCTGTTTCTGGGCACCGAGAATCTCAATTTGCTAGGTGCATGTGCACGTGTGCCCCAAATCCCGAGAGGAGAATGGAGGAGAAGGGGTTATGGTATAGCCACCCTAGGGGGCAGTTTCTCACTTTCCCTCTGTCTCTGTGTCTCTGGTGAGCATATGCATATAGAAAAAAAAAACTCTTAAAAAAATCTCTATTCAAACAACACATTGGGCTCCAAGCCCATTTTGCCACCTTGGACCTACATTCCTTGTCTAGAAAACAAGGAGTTACACTTAACGATTTCTGAGAATCACAATCTTTAGAGAAATAGGTTCTCTTGTTGTATTTGATCTGATCCAAATTTCCATCCAAAGTCCCAACAGGATGGAAATACGGTGGAGAAAGGACGGGTGTGCGACCATGCCCCATTAGGGGCGCTTTCTCCTCTGCTCTGTGTCCCCGAGAGGAGAATGGAGGAGAAGGGGTTATGGTATAGCCACCCTAGGGGGCAGTTTCTCACTTTCCCTCTGTCTCTGTGTCTCTGGTGAGCATATGCATATAGAAAAAAAAAACTCTTAAAAAAATCTCTATTCAAACAACACATTGGGCTCCAAGCCCATTTTGCCACCTTGGACCTACATTCCTTGTCTAGAAAACAAGGAGTTACACTTAACGATTTCTGAGAATCACAATCTTTAGAGAAATAGGTTCTCTTGTTGTATTTGATCTGATCCAAATTTCCATCCAAAGTCCCAACAGGATGGAAATACGGTGGAGAAAGGACGGGTGTGCGACCATGCCCCATTAGGGGCGCTTTCTCCTCTGCTCTGTGTCTCCCTGGTTCTCTCTGGCAAGTGCACACGCCCTCTTATAAAACAAATAAGGAAGTTAATAAATAAATAACCAACAAAGAAATCAACCTTAACTCCCAGCACACTAACACAACTGTTTTAATGTTTGCACCTTTCTCTTATTCATGGGTAACATGTAGATACACTTAAAAAGTCTGAAAAGCTGATAGACAGGGGCCAGCAGGTGGCATGATGGTTAAGTGGCTGGACTCCTACATGGCTGACCATAGTTCAAGTCTGGGACATGGTGGCTGGCCTTTTCACTCTCTCTCTCTCCCCCTCCAGTGAGCACCTATGCCCTAGATCAAACGATATTAATAATAAATCATAAAATTTAATTAATTACAAGCTAATATATTATTCTTGGAATTTTTTTTCTTTTTTTTTTTAAGAGAGATTTTTACTATTGGGTGCTCACACTCACTAAAGAGATAGAGAGACTGAAAGCAAAACATCATCCCTTGGCGGGGAGGGGCACGGCCACACTGCAATCCTTTCTCCTCTGGTCTCCTCTTGGGATTTTAGGCATGCACACACACATGCCCAGCATGAGTTTCAAGCCGCCAGGTCTGGGACTCAAACTGTGGTTGGCATGTGAGAATCTAACGACATAACTATTATGCCACCTGCTGGCCCCATTCCTGGATTTTTTTAACTTATCATAAACGTTTTACATATTTCTATGTAGTGTTCATTATTACACTAGATAATGCCTTTTTATAATTCCCGAGATAGATGTTACATGATTGCCTTAACCATTCTTCACACTATTGGATATTAACCTCTATTTCCTGTCTTCGGCTCTTCTGCACAAGATCTGTGCTGTCCCACGTGGTAATCTCCAGGCACTTGTGGCTACTAGACACTGGAGATGCAGCCAATGTAGAATGAGAAATAATGTAAGCAAAAAATATGGGCCAGCCTCCAAGACTTAGAATAATAACAGAGAACGTTTACACTGACTATTCATGCTGGGCTTAGAATATTGGGACATATAGGGTTAAATGATTATGGGAATCAATTTCATACGTCTCCTTTCCATGTTTAATATGAAAAATTAGAAAATGGAAAATTTATCAATGTGATTCGTATTAGTGCGTTATTGGACAGCGCTGGCTAGATGACACCTCAGAACACACCGCCTCCAGCTATGCGCCTCCTCTTGTCGAATCATTTCCACAATCTACGGTGGCGAGTAAACTCGTTAGAATCCGAAGCGAACTCTGACTGTTCTTGCGACTGATCAATGTATTGCCTTTCAAAAGAGTCGTACTAGTTTATAAAATACGATCGCTGGGTCTCTTAAGAGCATTTCCAGCACTGAATATTCTCCTTTTAACAACGTTTACTTCTACTAATTTCCCACGTGTAATACGGATATGACAGCCAGACTGCCAGGGTTTAAATCTCAGCTCTTCCCTAGCTGTGCAAGTTGAGTGAGTTGAAAACCCTCTCCAGGCCTCGGCTTCCTCATCTATGAGACAGAGACAACACTGTCTCTGAGGTGGTCTTAGGGATTAAATGAGCCTGTAAAGGTGAAGCCCTTCAGAAATATTACGAATGGTAACACATTTATGTTATTAGGATGATAAAAGTGATTTTAAACTGCAGTTCTTTGATTACCACTTAGAATAAATGTTTATCAAAATAAATGCTTCATATTGGCATTTTATGCTACGTAAATTTTTTCTTCATGCCCTTTGACCAATATGTTGAGACCTTGAATTTTTTCTTTAATGTTAACTCCTGGGGCAGCAGGTGGCGCAGGGGTTAAGGTGTCAGACTGACACGTGGCCGACTATGGTTTGAACCCTGCCCCCGGCGGCTTGAAAATCATGCCAGAGACCCAAAACCCTGAGAGGAGACTGGAGGAGAAGGGATTGCAGTGTGGCCATTTCCCATGGAGTCATTTCTCATGTTCCCTCTCTCTGTCTCACTCAGGCGAGTACAGGTGCCCTATGGTAAAACAAAACATATATTAAAATTACTTCTGCCTATATTATATAGTTGAATGCTTAATCATCTTTGCTACAAATACTCTCTCTGTTTGGATCTACCTTTTAACTTCATGTCATCGTTCTACACTTTGTGGAAAGCGACTCATCTGAACAAACATGGTGACTTTTAGACGCATGTAGAAACGCTTTTGTGAGCTTTATCTGTGTGGCTGTGAAGGTGTTTGTATACAAAAACGCTAACCGTTGTTGTCCACGCTGATACTGACACCGCAGAGTAGTATCAGGCTAAAAAAGCCGAATGTGTTTACCAGATTTTGCCCTCCAAAAAATCAAAACAATTACCTGGCACCAGCCATTTCACACGGTCAGACGATGTACATCCCAAACGACTGACTTTACATTCCATTCCCTCTCCCCATTCTCTGCCCATAAAAAACGAAACCTGAGGCTGGCTCGAAGCCACAGCTTCCTCCATCAGAGACGTTGGGTCCACCCCATCCTCACTTTTCTATACTTACATGTCTTTGTGTGTTTGTTGTTCTGTTCGTCTCTAACCCACAGCCCCCCGCCACTCAAAAAACATATTCAACCAAACAAGTCCCAACAACATTTAAGCAAATTTCATATTCACTATGGTCCATAATTTATATATATGTGTGTATATATATTGCACCTATATACATTTTTTAATTAGTTAATTTATTTTTCTCTATGATGAGCAAGAGGAAGAGAGAGAGAGACAGAAAGAGAGGGGCAGACAGCCCTTCCAGTCACATCCCAAAGCGCTGATCTCCTCCCAGCCCTCAGCCAGCCCTGGCTCACGGGCAAGTGTATGCTGAGCACAGTCAGGGAGGTCTCCAGACTTGAACTGGGCACCTTCCCAAATGGATTGCCTCATGGAACATTGCATTTCACCGCTGCACCACAGCCTGGCCCCTGAAATCTTCATGATTTTTAAAAAGCTTAATTGCTCCTTTCTTTCAAAGCTATGAAACCTGCCCCTCAGCAAGGGATATGCTATGCTGTTAGCTCTTTCACAACTCAAGTGGCTCTGGCCTAAACCCTTGCCGTGTGGAAGAGCACCTGCAAATAAGACCAGGTACTCCTGGCTCTAATCCTGTCCCTGCTTCTTCCTGGCTGTGTGACTGGAGGGAAATCGCTTAGCCATCTGGGAGCCCTCTACTTGGAAACTAAATGATGTGAAAATGCGGATCATTAAGCAGCCAAATATCAAACGCAACTTTTACATTTTTTATTTTAATGCAATATTCAAGATTATCTCATTTTCTTAGTGAGTCAGGAAAGGGAGCGGTTCCATATTAAACTTTTCCTTGTTAATCACATTGGGCCAAAAGTACCAGAAATGAGCTTGCCCATAAAAAGGGCCTGAAATGTGCCTGTCTGATTCTTTGTTTTGTTTTGGGTTTTTTTTTGAGAGGTTTTTGCTATAGGGCGCGTGCGCTCACCAGACAGAGAGAGACAGAGAGACAGAAAGCGAGAAATCACCCCCCCCTCCAGGGAGGCTGGCCAAGCCGCAATCCCTTCTCCATTCTCCTCTCGGGATCTTGGGCACATATGCACACACGCCCGGCGTGAGTTTTAAGCCACTGGGTCCAGGATGCGAACCGTGGTCGACTACATGGGAGTCCAGCGACATAGCCATTACGCTAACTGCTGGTCCCAAACGTGCCTGTCTGTTTAGAAAGATCAAGGAGGGGCTTTTGTCCCATTCTACTCCTCACGCTGGGCTTTCACAGTCGTTGCTTCTCACAGCAAAGCTATAAGGTAGACAAAGCAGTTTATACTTCCCTGCTTTGGAAAAAGAAAACAGAGGCTCAGGAAGGGCTAGTGACTTGTCCGTGTCACATAGCAGAGCCTCAGACAAAACAAGAGTAGACACGTAGTCCAAAGCACTTCCTAAAGACAAGGTGTTCCTTCAAGGCATGCCGCTGTTTGAACTGGACAACCTCTGGTTCATTCCCAACCAGTTCACACAGTTAGGAAGATCTTGGGTTCTGGAGTCCCAGAGATGTGACTGAGTTCAAAGCCCAGCTCCATGACTTCCGATCGGCGTGACCTCGTGCTAGTCAGTGAAGCTCTCTGAACCTCACTCTCCCCACCCGCTGTGTAGAGCTCATCATTTACTGAACTCCCTGGGGTGCGATGGGAAGGAAAGTATGGGTGCAAGCAAAGCTCACGCGACAGCACTTGGCAGGAAGCGCATGCTCGAAGCTGGTCAGCTGGAAAGGGACAACTGAATGATTTCCGGAGGAGCTGGTTCTGGACCTCCAAACTTGAATTTGAGTTCAAGCTGCAAGCGCTTGATAGGTTAGCTGGTACGGACGTCAGGGATGCTTCTAGAGGTTTTCTGTGCTGTGTCCTTTGGCCCTTTTTGGCATTTCGGGCACAAGGAGCCGTCCATGGCAGGCCGGTGGGCAGGTGTCATGTTTCTTACCTGGAAACGGTGTCATTGGGTATAACACGAGAGGATGGTGCCTTGCCAGGAATGAGTCGTGTTCCCTGTCCGACAGCTAACCTAGCGCTGGCGATGCTAGGCCTGACCCGGGACCGTCCAGCCCGATGTGCAGTCGCTGCAACTTACTGGTCTCCTCCAGTGGCTTCAGAGGATGCCGTTGTTCTCTTCTGCCTCGGTGTACCTGAAGTGCCGTCTGGTCAACTCTCTGTCCCGGTTGTAATTCTCTGTAGCCCAGGCTGGCCTCTTGGGGGCGTCACTACTCACTCCAACCACCTCAAGCCCAGACTATACACCTGCAAGGCGAAATGACTCCAGGTGCAGAGGGCAAATGAGACGCCACAGAGGACCCGGTAAGAAGACTGCAGAGGGGATCGCAGCACACCTCACTCAGAAAAGCTGCTCAATGCTCTGCCTTAAAAATCCAGTTGCCCTGGGGCCGGCCTTGTGGCGCAATGGCTGAGTTCCCCACGGCAGACTAAACCCCAGGTGCGTCTTCAGGTGTGTCCTCCACCCTGACAGGATGGCGAAGTGGAGAAGGATTGTGTGTGACCACACCCCATTGGGGGTCCTCTCTCTCCCTCTCTCTGTCTCAGTCTGGTGAGCATACACACCCTCTGGAAATATAAAAGAAAAAATTTTTAATTAAAAAAAAATTAGCTTCTTGCCAAAGCCCTTTCCTGAGTGCTAGCAGTCCTGTCTTCTCTGTCTCCTTGCCTTCAAACCACCTTTGTTTTGTTTTGTTTTGTTTTGTTTTTGGTGTTCCCAATAACTTGGGAACCATTGCTTTGAATAGTCCACAAAAACATTTGAGAGTTAGCTGGTCTGAGCACCCCTTAAAACCCGTCCACCACATCTATTCTCCCCACTCACACCCCTGCCATCAACAGCCGGGAGGATGGACAACCTCTGGTTCATTCCCAACCAGTTCACACAGTTAGGAAGATCTTGGGTTCTGGAGTCCCAGAGATGTGACTGAGTTCAAAGCCCAGCTCCATGACTTCCGATCGGCGTGACCTCGTGCTAGTCAGTGAAGCTCTCTGAACCTCACTCTCCCCACCCGCTGTGTAGAGCTCATCATTTACTGAACTCCCTGGGGTGCGATGGGAAGGAAAGTATGGGTGCAAGCAAAGCTCACGCGACAGCACTTGGCAGGAAGCGCATGCTCGAAGCTGGTCAGCTGGAAAGGGACAACTGAATGATTTCCGGAGGAGCTGGTTCTGGACCTCCAAACTTGAATTTGAGTTCAAGCTGCAAGCGCTTGATAGGTTAGCTGGTACGGACGTCAGGGATGCTTCTAGAGGTTTTCTGTGCTGTGTCCTTTGGCCCTTTTTGGCATTTCGGGCACAAGGAGCCGTCCATGGCAGGCCGGTGGGCAGGTGTCATGTTTCTTACCTGGAAACGGTGTCATTGGGTATAACACGAGAGGATGGTGCCTTGCCAGGAATGAGTCGTGTTCCCTGTCCGACAGCTAACCTAGCGCTGGCGATGCTAGGCCTGACCCGGGACCGTCCAGCCCGATGTGCAGTCGCTGCAACTTACTGGTCTCCTCCAGTGGCTTCAGAGGATGCCGTTGTTCTCTTCTGCCTCGGTGTACCTGAAGTGCCGTCTGGTCAACTCTCTGTCCCGGTTGTAATTCTCTGTAGCCCAGGCTGGCCTCTTGGGGGCGTCACTACTCACTCCAACCACCTCAAGCCCAGACTATACACCTGCAAGGCGAAATGACTCCAGGTGCAGAGGGCAAATGAGACGCCACAGAGGACCCGGTAAGAAGACTGCAGAGGGGATCGCAGCACACCTCACTCAGAAAAGCTGCTCAATGCTCTGCCTTAAAAATCCAGTTGCCCTGGGGCCGGCCTTGTGGCGCAATGGCTGAGTTCCCCACGGCAGACTAAACCCCAGGTGCGTCTTCAGGTGTGTCCTCCACCCTGACAGGATGGCGAAGTGGAGAAGGATTGTGTGTGACCACACCCCATTGGGGGTCCTCTCTCTCCCTCTCTCTGTCTCAGTCTGGTGAGCATACACACCCTCTGGAAATATAAAAGAAAAAATTTTTAATTAAAAAAAAATTAGCTTCTTGCCAAAGCCCTTTCCTGAGTGCTAGCAGTCCTGTCTTCTCTGTCTCCTTGCCTTCAAACCACCTTTGTTTTGTTTTGTTTTGTTTTGTTTTTGGTGTTCCCAATAACTTGGGAACCATTGCTTTGAATAGTCCACAAAAACATTTGAGAGTTAGCTGGTCTGAGCACCCCTTAAAACCCGTCCACCACATCTATTCTCCCCACTCACACCCCTGCCATCAACAGCCGGGAGCATCTCATCAGCAGATCCCCTGAGGGCCGCGTGCACACTCTGCCAGGGACACAGCCCTTCTCAGGCACGGCTCTCTGGTCTTCGTGCTACTCCAGCTGACAGGCCTGTGCGCTCTTTCATAATTGCTGGCAGTTTCCCCACGCTGGCTGCATCAGCCACGGGTCTACTGTGAGCCTGGGATTCTGTCGCCAGCTCTCGTGACAGACCTTCATGAGTATAACCGTCATCACCCGGTCTTGTGGAGACATAGCGAAGGTAGGTAGCTTGTCCATGGCCATTCAGCAGGTGACAGACCTGCATTCAAACGCAGGCAGGTTGGGGGACCAGCAGTTGGCGTAATGGCTATGATGCTGGACTCCCATGTAGTCGGCCACCGTTCGAGTCCTGTTAAACTCACGCCAGGCATGTGTGTGTGTGTGTGCCCAAGATCCCAAGAGGAGAATGGAGAAGGGATTGCGGCGTGGCCATCCTCCCTGGGGGGTGATTTCTCACTTTCTGTTTGTCTGTCTCTGGCAAGCCCATGCGCCCTATAGCAAAAACCTCTCCAAAAACAAACAAACAAGAAAATGCAGGCAGGTTGGCTCCAAAACTCACTCTCAAGCGTGACGAGGGATTATGAGGGTGAAGTGCGGGTGGTTCTTAGAGCCAGTCCCCGGCCTCTTGCACACAGCAGCCCTCACAGTAAAGGAGAGTTGGCTGTTTGCCGAGAAGCCAGAGTTGCCTAGTCGCCCTCGTCTTCTTCTTTTCTTTCTTTCTTTCTTTTTTTTAAACAATTTCAGAACACCAATTCCCCTCCCTTCCATTCTATCGTTTCATTAAAAAGCCAAATCTCATATGGAGTCGTCCATCACAGGCAGGGCCCACACATGGAGAAACAGGGCCACAGCAGACAGAGCCCCTGACACTGTGCGTGAGGGTCACAGCGGCTGAGAAGGGCACCTCAGAGAGGTTCAGAACAAAGCTAAGCAACACCTGTCCTCAGTCTCATGTCCCCTGGTAACAGAGTTCAGGTTTAAAGCTGGTAGTACCTCTCAGACCCCGGGTTGTTTGTCCTCACGGTCCCCTGCCAGAAACCCTTTCCGTTGCTGCCCACTGTCCAAAATCCTTTGTGGGGCTACGGGCCTTCTATGAGTTGACTTGAACCCACATTTCCAACCGCTTCTCCCTTGCTTCATCTTCCTCTCTCCCTAGGCTCCTACCACACTAAGCAAAAGCACTTCAGGGGTGCCACGCTCTCCCAGGTCATAGAAATCCTGTGGTGTTCTCTCCTGGAAAACTCCTATTCAACCTTCAAGACCTAGCTCAAGTAGTTCCGCTCTGTGAAAGTATCCCTAATCACCCTCCCCCAAGCAGGCAGGTATCCCTGCCTGGGGCTCCCGCTGCCCGCCTGCCGACTCCCATCACACACACTCCAAGCCCACTCCGGTCTCTCCAGGCCGACAGCACTCTGGCCACCGTCCCAAGGCTAGGCATCCATTATGGCACCTCCTGTGCGCGGACAGCCGCCAGCCCCCAGAACTGGCAGGGGATGCCTCCTCCTCTGTGCAGAGAGCACTCACATGGTGCTCCCTGCCACGAAATTAGGCATTTGTTTTAAGATGAATTCTTCCTGGGTGGCACGCACCACCAGGTGGGCTGAGGCTCTATTTGCAGTGCAGGATGGGAGTGCGTGGTGGATTTCGCCAAAGGCATGCCGGTCATCTATCTTTCTTTCCTTCTTTTCTTTTTTTCTTTCATTTTTTCTTCTTCCTGTCTCCCTTTTTAATGATGACTAAGTGGAACCTATGCCATGCACGTACCATGGACCCTCCACACTGAACTAGCCTTGCCCCGTCCCTGCTCTCCCGCCCCTGTCCTGTGAACAGGAGACCATGCAGACTGCGGGGCAAATGAATCAAAAGCTGCACCCCTAATTAGAGAGGCTGATGCTCAGGATGATGGCACAGCCGCTCAGGGGCTGGAGCCACATGCAAGCCACTCCATCATCCCTTTCTGCTGACTTTGTTCGGCTGCAGTCTTGTGCAGCTCTCTGCACACCTGACTGAGCTGGTCAGGAAGATACTGTGATTACCAAGGTGACAACAAGCAGTTGTTCGTTATTTTCTGTGTTCCAGGCAATTTTCATGCGCTCTGCCCCACTATCCTCATCACAAGCTTGCAGATGGAATGCCTTTGTGGTTTAAATAGATTCTGGAGTCAGATAGCTGTGGGTTTGAACCCTGACACTCCACTCCCTAGCTATGTGACCTGGAGGCAAATTACCCAATTCTGTAAGCCATGTAATCTTCGCGTACATACATACGAGAATAATAAATGTGTCTTTCTTTAAGATATTGTGAGGACTCCATTCATCACATGAAGAAGAACATAGCAACTGTGTATCATCTTACTATCACATGCCCTACCATGCCAGATGAGGGAGCTGTGACTCAGAGAGGTTCCATGGCAGGCCCATGGCTACACAGCTGGCAGCCGGCAAAGCTAGGATGCGGGCCCGGGTCTGTATCTTACTGCTCCTTCCAAGGCAGCCCCGTGGAACCGTGCAGTGCTCAAGAGCACAGGTGCCTGGCTCCCACTCTGGCTCTGCTGCTCGCTGAGCTCTGGGCGCCCAGGCAAGCTGCTCACCTGCTTTCCCATGGCTTAGCCTCTCCATTTGCAAAGTGGTTTGTGGAGACAGTGACACGTGTGAGTGTATGTACAGCCCTAGAATAGTGTCTGAAATACAGTAAGTGCTTCGTAGATGTCCGCTGTTAGAACGGGCATCCTTAGCTTTCCAGACACTGGGCCTGGTTGGATCCTGTCAGAGCCTGGGGTAAGCGATGGAGAAACCTGCGGCAACTGCTCTGGACAACTTAGTTCTTCCTACTTTTCTGAGATATTTCTCAGGTTCCTAAATCTTCTCCAGGATAAACACTAACAGTGTCTTACTTATTTATTTTTTTTAGCATACCATAACATGGTCTTGTGTTATACGTATTTTGCAAACAGACTTTTATTTCTTCTTTTCTCTTTCTCCTTTTCTCCTCCTCCTCATCCTCCTCTTCCATTTTATTGCCAAAGGGCACATGCACTAGCCAGAGAGAGAGCAAGCCCTCTGTACCATGGCGCCTAGTCATGCTAAGGATTCCTTTCCCTCCATTTCTCCGTCCCTCAGGGCATTGGGCCTACATGCTAATGTGCCCAGTGTGTTTTTTCTAAGTCTTCAGGGCTGGGGTTCGAACCATGATTGGCCTTGTGGAATCCAGTTTCCTATACACAGGCCTTAACCACTGTACTACAGGGCCAGCCTGTCCTCGATGAACCTAATGATACTCTTTTTAAAAACAGGTCCCACTACTAGGCTATGTTTTACCCACTTCAGCAGGGCTAGTGCATGCCGGTGCTAGTGACTAGCGGTCTAGACGAGTCTCTGTTGAGGGACTCAGGAACTTTCCTGTACCCTGCAGGATGTTTAGCATGATCCCTGGATCCTACCCACTGGATGTCAGAAGCACCCCCCTCTCAGCTGTGATGACAAAAATGTCTCCAGACATGGCCAAGTGCCCAGAGGTGTCAAAATCATCCCCTAGTTGTGGACTATCAGCTCTAAGTATGGTCCCCAAAACCGACAAAAGTCTCAGAATGTAGTCTGGGAGCTGAATGGGCATGCCCACATTCACGCCCACATCCACGCCCACATCCATGCCCACACTCACGCCCACATCCACGCCCACACTCACGCCCACACTCACGCCCACATCCACGCCCACATCCACATCCACACTCACGCCCACATCCACGCCCACATCCACGCCCACATTCACGCCCACATCCACGCCCACATTCATGCCCAGCGTGAGTTTCATGCCACTGGGTCTGGGACTCGAACTGCAGTCAGCCATGTGGGAGTCCAGTGCTTTAGCCACCACACCACCTGCTGGCCTTACTGCACATCCCTGAAGGCGGCTGAAGATGATGTTAGCTCCTTTGACACCTCAGTAGCTCCGTTCCCTCATTGAACTTGCTGAAAACTGAGACTCACGTGTCTTTTTTCACATGACCTGCTGCTGAGGCAGGTGGATTTTCGTCCTTCGGTGCATCTCCCCCAGAAATCTCAGTGTGTTAGACGCTCAATGGCCCAGCAGGGTATCATTACCAGGTGATTCTCTCCAAGCAGCATCTTGCGTCAGGCCAGAAGTGGGTCCCATCTCTATGCTTCCATCCCAGCCTCTCTGTAAGGCCCAGGGCAAATCCACTTTTACAAAGTTCCCCGATCCTTCCTTAACCCTCACCCCCAGTTCCGTCTGCACTATGCTTTGTCCAAATCCTTTAGGCTGCTTCTCTCAAAAGACTGTTTACCTTTTCAAAAGGAAAAGCTTACTCAGAGGATCCCACAATTCCATTCACCTGTCAAGTGCAAAGTCTTTCTCAGTAAATGCTCTTTGAATGAAGTTATGCTCTGACCCTGGCCATAAACCCTTCAAGATGGTCTTCTGGAGACTGACAAGTGGCGTGGTGGTTAAGGCACTGGACTCCCACATGACCAACAGTGGTTCAAGCTCCAGACCTGGTAGCTTGCTTTCTCACTTTCCCTCTCTGTCTCTGTCTGTCTTTCTCTGGTCAAATTAATAATAATAACAAATAAATAAAATTGAATAAAATATTTTTTTTAAAAAAGATGGCCTTGTGTCCTCAATATCAATGTTAACAATTCTCCTGGCAGCCACTGTCTCCCCACAGCTCTCCACCCATGGCCCCAACACACATCCTCCAATTCGGCCAGTCCACTCTGCCTCCATCCAGACCAGGTCTGCCCGGATGTCCTCAAAGAGCTGCATTCTGAACCAGAGACGCCCACCTTGTCTCCCAGTCCTGGCCATCTTCTCAGGCTGGCCTCAGTACGTGAGCACCAAACCCTTTTGGAATGAGACAGGAGAGAAAATGCAAACCCCATTCTCACAGCAGAGCCCATTCTCACATTCCTTCATTCTCAAGGCAGAGTAGGGGAGTGACTGGAATAGGAAAATCGTTCAGCTCAGCATGGGTTCGCATCCACATCTCTAGACATCACAGCTCTGGAACGCTGAGGAAATGATCTTACCTTCCTACCTCAGTTGTCACATCCGTACATGAGCATCACAGAATTGCCCGTAGCAGGGGTGGCTGAGAAGAGTGATATAAAACATGGAAAGAGTCCCGCCCACAGCCCATAATGTGCTCAACGCCCTGAAACCCCAGCTGCTACTAGCTCTTCCCTGACCAACTCCCTTTCGACTGATCGCCCTTCTGAATTCCTACAGTCTACAGACCATGTGCCACCTAATACAACCCTCTATTATGTCCCTTCTTAGATGGTCTGTTGCATGGCTTTGAGACCTGGTTGGCCTCTCCATTTAGACTGCGTTCACTCGCTCATTCGCACAGTAAATGCCCATCGTGCGCTATGAGTATGGGGCTAGGCACTGTGGGTGGGACATGCACGCGTATATATCAAGCCTGGACCCTGACCTCTGGGAATTTACGATTTAGTAAGAAAGATAAGACGTGTACAATAAAGAGCTATAACTGAGGTAGAGAACGATTGGTGTCATTGGGAATGCATGAGTCCAAAGGCACAGAGGCTCTCTTTCACCTGGAGTGGTCAAGAACATCTCAGGAGCTCTGGCCTTACAGAGATCAGGGATGGTAAGAGAAGGCTCTGTGGGAAGATGGAACTGCTTGGGCAAAGGGCTGGAGGTGGGAAGGCAAGAAGCTCAGATAGGAAACTGAGCAGTCCAGTGTGACTTTCGCTTGGGGTTTGCAACAGACCACAGTTGGAGATAAGGTTGAGAGGCAAGAAGGGACCTTGGCTATAAGGCTAAAGACTCTGGGTTTAATTCATATGGGGTAGGCAGCGACTGAAGGCTTGAGCGAGGAAAGAGCTGACTCAAATTTGTGCAACAGGGGCCTAAGTCTAGCTGCATGCAGGGAGGTCCTTAATGAGACCACGATAATAATGCGGAACACTCCCATCTCGTTGCTTCTATCTGCTATGATCCTCTATATATTATAGCACGCATCAATTACTAGCCAAAGTGATAATGTATGCTGATGTGTTTACTTTTGGTCACCCCCACGAGAACGCACATTCCCTCGGTGTGGGTCCCCGTCGTATCCTCAGAATACATGAGTGAGTAAATGGGTGGGGGCGTGGAGGAGAAACCAGCATTTCTGATGTGGGTAAGTGGGAGGCCAGTGCAGCTACCATGAAACAGACGGGAAACACAAGAGGAGGGAGAATTCTGAAAAGGAAGATGAGGTTGACTTCCGACATTCACCTTGGCGGTATTAGCTGGATCCTCGAGAGAGAATCCTGGCAGGGAGCTGGGAAAGAACCGGGACTCAGGAGGGTGTCAGGATTCAAAAACCAGCTGTTACTGGGAACCAGCAGTTAGCGTAATGGCTATGTCGCTGGACTCCCATGTAGTTGGCTGCGGTTCTCATCCCGGACCCAGTGGCTTAAAACTCATGCCGGGCACATGTACGTGCGTTCCCAAGGTCCCGAGAGGAGAATGGAGGAGAAGGGATTGCAGCGTGACCATCCCCCCTGGGGGGTGATTTCTCGCTTTCTGTCTCTATGTCTGTCTGTCTGTCTGGTGAGCGCACGCGCCCTA
>NW_006159538.1:5238909-5240833 GCF_000334495.1 Tupaia belangeri chinensis | reverse complement strand
ACTATGTGAGAGTCCAGCAATATAACCTTTATGCCATCTGCCGGTCCCCAAGAAGTATGATCTTGAATAAGATAGCTCTCTTCAGCTGAAGTAATCGCTAAAAGGAGCTGACAGTCAAGGACTCTCTGATGGCAACATTCCTAACAACTGATAAAATGTCCTTTATTGCTTAAAGGGAATGCTGAGTAGGACATGATGTGTCTACTACATTTTACCCCTTGTGTATCTCAGACTCATTTCATGTAAGTTCTGGGATCAGCTCCTCCAGGGGTTTAGTGGGATTCTCCTGGGACAAACTTAGGACAACTTATAGCCCCCAACACTGCAGTTGGTCTCAAAGATGCAAATGATTGTCTCCCTCTTCCACAACCAATTATAGCTCTCTATCAGTCTTAGTCTTTGGAATTTACCTGGTAGTATGACCCAGATCCTTATTCCTGGTCACCATATCCCTTTCATGCTGTAGTTGCTCCATTTGTCAATACCCATATACCAAGACCACCAATCTATGAACAATGCTTGTTTTTTCACTCCCCAGTCAGTTTGCCATAAGAGATCCCACATGAGACTATAAGTAAATGGTAAGGGAAAGGTATTATTGAACAACTATGGTTATCATGGAAGATGTGCTTTGCCTTATTGTACAACTGTTTGTGTCCTCCATACCTACTTGTGCTTGGTGCTATATGTAAACTTTCATCTTGTTGCTGGGACTGTCCAACATAATGGTTCTGATAGAACTTGGTGGATATGAAAGAACTCAGCACATGATAAGCAGTTCTAGTTGCATGGTCACTTGATGTCCTATAGTCAGGCATTTCATCTTTACCAGGAAGCAGTACCATGTTGAAAGCTGTTTTTAAAAGGTATTTAATTCCACACTGTATATGGCAAGGCTTTGCTCCAGAACACTAACTAGGTTGTGATTTGCCCATAGGAACTTGGAAAAACTCACATGGCATCTTTTGCCAACACAGATGCCTCTAATACCATGGTGTCTGTCTTTTGTATGGGCCAAGTTACAGGACTGCTTGAAACTATCCTGGACCTGTTACACGTGTGAGTGTATGTACAGCCCTAGAATAGTGTCTGAAATACAGTAAGTGCTTCGTAGATGTCCGCTGTTAGAACGGGCATCCTTAGCTTTCCAGACACTGGGCCTGGTTGGATCCTGTCAGAGCCTGGGGTAAGCGATGGAGAAACCTGCGGCAACTGCTCTGGACAACTTAGTTCTTCCTACTTTTCTGAGATATTTCTCAGGTTCCTAAATCTTCTCCAGGATAAACACTAACAGTGTCTTACTTATTTATTTTTTTTAGCATACCATAACATGGTCTTGTGTTATACGTATTTTGCAAACAGACTTTTATTTCTTCTTTTCTCTTTCTCCTTTTCTCCTCCTCCTCATCCTCCTCTTCCATTTTATTGCCAAAGGGCACATGCACTAGCCAGAGAGAGAGCAAGCCCTCTGTACCATGGCGCCTAGTCATGCTAAGGATTCCTTTCCCTCCATTTCTCCGTCCCTCAGGGCATTGGGCCTACATGCTAATGTGCCCAGTGTGTTTTTTCTAAGTCTTCAGGGCTGGGGTTCGAACCATGATTGGCCTTGTGGAATCCAGTTTCCTATACACAGGCCTTAACCACTGTACTACAGGGCCAGCCTGTCCTCGATGAACCTAATGATACTCTTTTTAAAAACAGGTCCCACTACTAGGCTATGTTTTACCCACTTCAGCAGGGCTAGTGCATGCCGGTGCTAGTGACTAGCGGTCTAGACGAGTCTCTGTTGAGGGACTCAGGAACTTTCCTGTACCCTGCAGGATGTTTAGCATGATCCCTGGATCCTACCCACTGGATGTCAGAAGCACCCCCCTCTCAGCTGTGATGACAAAAATGTCTCCAGACCTGGCCAAGTGCGCAGGGG
>NW_006159538.1:5235691-5238765 GCF_000334495.1 Tupaia belangeri chinensis | reverse complement strand
TCGGGTCACGCCAACCGCCACCCCCCCATCCACGCCCACATCCACGCCCACATCCATGCCCACACTCACGCCCACATCCACGCCCACACTCACGCCCACATCCACGCCCACATCCACGCCCACATCCACATCCACACTCACGCCCACATCCACGCCCACATCCACGCCCACATCCACGCCCACACTCACGCCCACATCCACGCCCACACTCACGCCCACATCCACGCCCACATCCACGCCCACATTCACGCCCACATCCACGCCCACATTCATGCCCAGCGTGAGTTTCATGCCACTGGGTCTGGGACTCGAACTGCAGTCAGCCATGTGGGAGTCCAGTGCTTTAGCCACCACACCACCTGCTGGCCTTACTGCACATCCCTGAAGGCGGCTGAAGATGATGTTAGCTCCTTTGACACCTCAGTAGCTCCGTTCCCTCATTGAACTTGCTGAAAACTGAGACTCACGTGTCTTTTTTCACATGACCTGCTGCTGAGGCAGGTGGATTTTCGTCCTTCGGTGCATCTCCCCCAGAAATCTCAGTGTGTTAGACGCTCAATGGCCCAGCAGGGTATCATTACCAGGTGATTCTCTCCAAGCAGCATCTTGCGTCAGGCCAGAAGTGGGTCCCATCTCTATGCTTCCATCCCAGCCTCTCTGTAAGGCCCAGGGCAAATCCACTTTTACAAAGTTCCCCGATCCTTCCTTAACCCTCACCCCCAGTTCCGTCTGCACTATGCTTTGTCCAAATCCTTTAGGCTGCTTCTCTCAAAAGACTGTTTACCTTTTCAAAAGGAAAAGCTTACTCAGAGGATCCCACAATTCCATTCACCTGTCAAGTGCAAAGTCTTTCTCAGTAAATGCTCTTTGAATGAAGTTATGCTCTGACCCTGGCCATAAACCCTTCAAGATGGTCTTCTGGAGACTGACAAGTGGCGTGGTGGTTAAGGCACTGGACTCCCACATGACCAACAGTGGTTCAAGCTCCAGACCTGGTAGCTTGCTTTCTCACTTTCCCTCTCTGTCTCTGTCTGTCTTTCTCTGGTCAAATTAATAATAATAACAAATAAATAAAATTGAATAAAATATTTTTTTTAAAAAAGATGGCCTTGTGTCCTCAATATCAATGTTAACAATTCTCCTGGCAGCCACTGTCTCCCCACAGCTCTCCACCCATGGCCCCAACACACATCCTCCAATTCGGCCAGTCCACTCTGCCTCCATCCAGACCAGGTCTGCCCGGATGTCCTCAAAGAGCTGCATTCTGAACCAGAGACGCCCACCTTGTCTCCCAGTCCTGGCCATCTTCTCAGGCTGGCCTCAGTACGTGAGCACCAAACCCTTTTGGAATGAGACAGGAGAGAAAATGCAAACCCCATTCTCACAGCAGAGCCCATTCTCACATTCCTTCATTCTCAAGGCAGAGTAGGGGAGTGACTGGAATAGGAAAATCGTTCAGCTCAGCATGGGTTCGCATCCACATCTCTAGACATCACAGCTCTGGAACGCTGAGGAAATGATCTTACCTTCCTACCTCAGTTGTCACATCCGTACATGAGCATCACAGAATTGCCCGTAGCAGGGGTGGCTGAGAAGAGTGATATAAAACATGGAAAGAGTCCCGCCCACAGCCCATAATGTGCTCAACGCCCTGAAACCCCAGCTGCTACTAGCTCTTCCCTGACCAACTCCCTTTCGACTGATCGCCCTTCTGAATTCCTACAGTCTACAGACCATGTGCCACCTAATACAACCCTCTATTATGTCCCTTCTTAGATGGTCTGTTGCATGGCTTTGAGACCTGGTTGGCCTCTCCATTTAGACTGCGTTCACTCGCTCATTCGCACAGTAAATGCCCATCGTGCGCTATGAGTATGGGGCTAGGCACTGTGGGTGGGACATGCACGCGTATATATCAAGCCTGGACCCTGACCTCTGGGAATTTACGATTTAGTAAGAAAGATAAGACGTGTACAATAAAGAGCTATAACTGAGGTAGAGAACGATTGGTGTCATTGGGAATGCATGAGTCCAAAGGCACAGAGGCTCTCTTTCACCTGGAGTGGTCAAGAACATCTCAGGAGCTCTGGCCTTACAGAGATCAGGGATGGTAAGAGAAGGCTCTGTGGGAAGATGGAACTGCTTGGGCAAAGGGCTGGAGGTGGGAAGGCAAGAAGCTCAGATAGGAAACTGAGCAGTCCAGTGTGACTTTCGCTTGGGGTTTGCAACAGACCACAGTTGGAGATAAGGTTGAGAGGCAAGAAGGGACCTTGGCTATAAGGCTAAAGACTCTGGGTTTAATTCATATGGGGTAGGCAGCGACTGAAGGCTTGAGCGAGGAAAGAGCTGACTCAAATTTGTGCAACAGGGGCCTAAGTCTAGCTGCATGCAGGGAGGTCCTTAATGAGACCACGATAATAATGCGGAACACTCCCATCTCGTTGCTTCTATCTGCTATGATCCTCTATATATTATAGCACGCATCAATTACTAGCCAAAGTGATAATGTATGCTGATGTGTTTACTTTTGGTCACCCCCACGAGAACGCACATTCCCTCGGTGTGGGTCCCCGTCGTATCCTCAGAATACATGAGTGAGTAAATGGGTGGGGGCGTGGAGGAGAAACCAGCATTTCTGATGTGGGTAAGTGGGAGGCCAGTGCAGCTACCATGAAACAGACGGGAAACACAAGAGGAGGGAGAATTCTGAAAAGGAAGATGAGGTTGACTTCCGACATTCACCTTGGCGGTATTAGCTGGATCCTCGAGAGAGAATCCTGGCAGGGAGCTGGGAAAGAACCGGGACTCAGGAGGGTGTCAGGATTCAAAAACCAGCTGTTACTGGGAACCAGCAGTTAGCGTAATGGCTATGTCGCTGGACTCCCATGTAGTTGGCTGCGGTTCTCATCCCGGACCCAGTGGCTTAAAACTCATGCCGGGCACATGTACGTGCGTTCCCAAGGTCCCGAGAGGAGAATGGAGGAGAAGGGATTGCAGCGTGACCATCCCCCCTGGGGGGTGATTTCTCGCTTTCTGTCTCTATGTCTGTCTGTCTGTCTGGTGAGCGCACGCGC
>NW_006159538.1:5234973-5235615 GCF_000334495.1 Tupaia belangeri chinensis | reverse complement strand
GCGTATCCCCCCCCCCCAATTATACTTCATGAACATCCCCCCTCCCCCAAATGAAGAGAAGAAGACTTCTCCTCTGAGCTGGAAAAGAAGGGAACATGGTATGGAGCAGGGAAGGTCGATGCAGAGCTGGGCTCTGGGAGACTGAGGGAGGGGAGACACACAGAGAGTGGACGAGGAAGTGAGCCAGAGGTGACAGCAGAGGCCCCCCTCCCGAAGCTGCACCCATGGAACTTGCACCAGATCTGAACAGGCAGCGGCAGAGAGGTTTCCCACAGCCACCACTGCTCTTGGAAGGAAACCCCAGACCCAGCACATGCCTCCCAGAAGACTCTGCATGCCCTGGCCCTGGGTCCAGGCTCTGGCCTCCCAGAAGACTCTGCATGCCCTGGCCCTGGGTCCAGGCTCTGGCCTCCCAGAAGACCCTGCATGCCCTGGCCCTGGGTCCAGGCTCTGGCCTCCCAGAAGACCCTGCATGCCCTGGCCCTGGGTCCAGGCTCTGGCCTCCCAGAAGACCCTGCATGCCCTGGCCCTGGGTCCAGGCTCTGGCCTCCCAGAAGACCCTGCATGCCCTGGCCCTGGGTCCAGGCTCTGGCCTCCCAGAAGACCCTGCATGCCCTGGCCCTGGGTCCAGGCTCTGGCCTC
>NW_006159538.1:5224762-5230147 GCF_000334495.1 Tupaia belangeri chinensis | reverse complement strand
CGTTGCAAAAAAACATCCCCAAAAAAAAAAAAAAAAAAGAACCAGCTGTTACTCAGCTATGGGCCATAACACCGGAGGACCCAAAGGACAAAGAACAAAGACCCACATATGACGTGCATCCAAAATTTGAGTCCCAAGCTGGGACTCAAGCCTAAGATGATTAGTTTCCAAAGGCTATTTCCCCCCCCCAATTATACTTCATGAACATCCCCCCCCCCAAATGAAGAGAAGAAGACTTCTCCTCTGAGCTGGAAAAGAAGGGAACATGGTATGGAGCAGGGAAGGTCGATGCAGAGCTGGGCTCTGGGAGACTGAGGGAGGGGAGACACACAGAGAGTGGACGAGGAAGTGAGCTAGAGGTGACAGCAGAGGCACCCCTCCCGAAGCTGCACCCATGGAACTTGCACCAGATCTGAACGCCCCGGTTTCCGGAACTTCCCCAGCCCTGGGAAAGAGCAGAGAGAATGGAGGGAGCTTGTCCAGGCTGGAAATTGGTGTTATGGGGTGGGAGTGCTGCAGTGTTTTTTGGAGGAGAGAAAGACAAGAGAGCAGGACAAGGAGAGAGTAACTCTGCAACCACTGGGTCTTGGACCAGGGCCGGGCTGGCGTTAGAGACGTTAAAAGGAGAAGGGCTTGGCCCTGGGTCCAGGCTCTGGCCTCCCAGAAGACCCTGCATGCCCTGGCCCTGGGTCCAGGCTCTGGCCTCATCCCTCCACCCCATTCCTTATACTGCACTGGCTTCCTCTCAGGTTCTTGGATTATCCAAGCTCCTTCTCATCTCAGAGACTTTTAGCTTGTCTTCCGTTCCCTGGAAGCCATGTCTCCACACTCTGCCCCTCCTCACCCAGCTAACACTTAACTTGCAGATCACCACGTAACGTTCCCTTCCTCACACCGTCTTTCCTGGACTTGACATCCCATCGGCCAGCTGTCCCCCCTGTTACATGCTCGTGTGACCATCAGTAAGGATGTAACACACACACCTGCCATGATTTTATTTATATTAGGTCATCAGGAAAGTCATGATGCGTTTTTCTCTGCAAAAAACACATCATGACTTTCCCAACAGCTCAGTATTACAGAGTATTACAGTACCTGTCTGTTACTGACTGGAATTCTAATGTATGTTGGTGTGTCTACTTTTGGTCACACCCACTAGAATGCAAGTTTCAGCAGTTTGGGTCTCTGCTGTATCCTCAGAATAAATGAGTAAGTGCACACAGCAGGTAGCTGGTAATGAGAATACGTAGGACTGTCTGATGTCTGGCCTATTAAGCCGTAAACTTCAGGGGCCAGTGACGTTGCCCGTGTTGTTCATCACTGTACCCTTGGCCCCTGGCATCATTCCCGCGTATAGCAGATGCTAATAAAAACTGGTTGAACGAATAAACTGACACAGTAGCAAGAGAAGCAGGAGGAGAACCCGAAATGCACAGTGACACAAAATCAAAGAGGATTTTTCAAGCAGAAGCCAGGCATTCTCACAGTTTAGTATTGCAGCTCAGCATGGCAGCCTGGAGGCCGAGGAAGGCCTTGAAATTCAAGGTCCTAGAGCTTTGTGGCTTTAGTCATCCAATGTAAATATAGTGATGTAGGAGGGAGAAGAGGTGGTAAAGCCTGATGGCAGAGGGTGAAGAGGGACTGGGTGGGAGGAAGAGAGAATGAGCTAGTGTAGACTATTCTTTCAAGGGATCCTACAGGAAAATTACGAAAAGTGGGAGGGGATGGATGCTGAAATTGTTAGTGAGGTCAAAAAGGAATTCTTGAAGCAAAGGAGATTTTCACAGTTACTTTTTTCTTCAAAGAATGATTTCATTTGTTGGTATTATTATTATTAGTTTGACCAGAGAGAGAGAGAAAGGGAAAGTGAGAAAACAAACCACCAGATCCAGGACTCGAACTGTGGTCGGCCATGTGGGAGTCCAGCACCTCAACCACCCCACCACCTGCCAGCTCTCACAGTTTTTTAAGTCAAGAGAAAATATGTAGTCAAGGGGAAAGACAAAGTATCTGTAACCATGTAGGAAATAATCGGTGGGACGAAGCCCCTGAAGAGAAAGGAAGTGGGATTGGGGACACCAGTGAAGTGAGGAGTGAGCAGTAAGAAGAAAACCAGAAACTGGAAGCAGACGTCTCATGGTATACTTCACCGGGCCACTCGATCCTCTCTGCGAAGCCCTTGGAGGGTGACACTATTACCATTCCCACTCACCGGCAAGAGCGAGGCTCAGAACACTGAATACATTGCTCCAGAACACTCTACTACTTGATTCCCAAGCTGGGACTCAAGCCCAAGATGATTAGTTTCCAAAGGCTATTCCCCCCCCCCCAATTATACTTCATGAACATCCCCCCTCCCCCAAATGAAGAGAAGAAGACTTCTCCTCTGAGCTGGAAAAGAAGGGAACATGGTATGGAGCAGGGAAGGTCGATGCAGAGCTGGGCTCTGGGAGACTGAGGGAGGGGAGACACACAGAGAGTGGACGAGGAAGTGAGCTAGAGGTGACAGCAGAGGCACCCCTCCCGAAGCTGCACCCATGGAACTTGCACCAGATCTGAACGCCCCGGTTTCCGGAACTTCCCCAGCCCTGGGAAAGAGCAGAGAGAATGGAGGGAGCTTGTCCAGGCTGGAAATTGGTGTTATGGGGTGGGAGTGCTGCAGTGTTTTTTGGAGGAGAGAAAGACAAGAGAGCAGGACAAGGAGAGAGTAACTCTGCAACCACTGGGTCTTGGACCAGGGCCGGGCTGGCGTTAGAGACGTTAAAAGGAGAAGGGCTTCTGCCTGGAAACGGAGACCGAGGCATTGGACGGTCAGCCATTAGAGGCTGGAGCCCTTCAGAGCAGACAGCAGGGGCTGGAGAGGTGAGAGCTGTCGGCCTTGGTGAGAAAACGCTCAAGGAAGGAGTGGGTCTTGCCGGAAGTCAGTAAGCTGTGGCATGGAAAGGATGGTTAGTGGATGGAGTAGACTCCGGAAGAGGAGTGGCTATTTGCAGGACAGTGGCAGAACTAGGGTCTGTGGGCCAGAGGTGATGACATCGGCTTTTCGCTCCCCCGGGAAGAGGGGCCAGAGAGGCAGAGTATGAGTCGCCCTACAGAGAGCTCTGTGAGGAGAGCAATCTCGATAGGGCAGTCATTACCTTGAGAGAGTGGAGACGATGGAGGAGGAGACAGGGACAGATGTGGGTGAGCTTGGGCATCGGATGCTGAGTTCAAGTAGTAGGAGTTCATTCGTCCAAGAACAACTGCTCAGGACGCATGCGCTCAAAGCTGAAATGCCGACGAGACGCAGCCATGCCCTGCACTGTGCATTCTGACTCCAAGGTCAGCCTGGAAACACACCGGACATGCCAGTGCATTTCTAGGGTTCTGACGAGCTGGGGACCTGGGGAAAGGATTGCAACAACGAGACTCTGTCGAGGGTGCTTCTCTCTCTCCTTCTCATGGCACACACTCTCCATCATAAATAATTTAAAGAAAGCAAATCATAAAACTCAAAAGCCAAAGAGCAGAAGATGTCCTACTTACTGAGGGGAAAAGTGCACCTTCTATATGATGTTAAGACGCAAGCTAAAAATTTGGGAAAGTGTGTTCAACCTCTCTAACAAACAAAAGTCTAGATGCGTAGTCTTTTAAAAGCCATTGCAGTAATCGAACTCACAGAGACCGAAGGCAGAATGGTGGTTGCCAGGGGCAGAAGAGGCGGCATAGGTCGTTAATGCTTGTTGAGTGAGTGGTTTCAGTTTTGCAAGGTGAAAAGAGTTGTGGAAATGAACAGTGTTGACGGCTGCACTATATCTTGGTTGTATTTAAAGCCACTGAACCATACACTTAAACATGGTTAAGACAGAGCCAGCAGATGGCATGGCGGTTATGGTGCTAGGCCCCCACACGGCAGACTACAGTTCAAGTCATGGACCCAGGGCTTGAGAATCATGCTGTATGTGTAAGCATGCATGCCCAAAATCCAAAGAGGAGAATGGAAGAGAAGGGATTGCAGTGTGGTCATCCCCCCTTGGGGGTGAGTTCTCACTTTCCCTCTCACTGTCTCTGCCTGTCTCTTTCCATGAGCACACAGGCTCTATGGCAAAAACTTTCAAAAAAAGAAAGAAAAGGTTAAGATGATAATTTTTTTATGATGATTTAATTTTATTTATTCTTTCATTTATTTTATTTTGACCAGAGACAGAGAGAGGTAAAGTGAGAAGGCAGGCCACCAGGTCCAGGACTCAAACCAAGGTTGGCCACATGGGAGTGTCCAGCACCTTAACCACTATGCCACCTGCTGGTTCCCCAAGATGATAAATTTCATTATATATATATTCACCACAATTTTAAAAAATCATTACAAATGAATTCAACAGAATTGAACACTTCAACAGAAAAAAATGAGCAAAGGATATAAACAATAGTTCACAAGTAAAGGATATAAATAATGATTAAATATGAAAAAACTATTAGCTTTGACAATTGAAGAGGGGATATTTTTGACTAATTAGATAACGAAGATGAAACACAGCAGCAATCCCCAGTTATGGCATAAAGCTTCACTCGTACGTGCTGTGGGTGGGAGTGGAAATAGACATTGCTCTTTTAGAAGACAATCAGGCTGGAGCCAGCAAAATACAACATGGTCTGCCAGTTGTTCCAACTCCACCTTTTGGAATCTATTCCAGAGAAATAGCCACTCACATGTATAAGGAGATTTATCCCGGCCTTGCTTAGGACTTTAAGAAGTAGAAGCTACCCAAATAGCCATCAAGAAAATGACTTTTCAAATGATGGTAAAAGCACTCGATGGACTAATAATCAGTCACTGAAAAATCAGTCGTTCTCTCCATTCTAACGTGAAAAGAAAATCGAGAGGCAGTAACGGAAAAATAAGTCACTAGATGGTGTTACCATATGAGCTGGTTTTCCCTCAACTTTCTGAAAGTATGCAGTGGTCTTTTAAAATAGAAAAGTTAGACATCAGTGTATGTTCATTAGTGCAGAAAAGGCTGAATGAGAAGCCTCAGTGGTACTAGCGGACACTGGAAGCTGTGAAAATGGGGAGGGAGGAGTTCACTTTGACCTGATGCACCTCTCTGTGATGTTTCCTTGTGGTTTTCTAAGAGCACTTTCTATTTTTTAAAATAATTATTTATTTTATTTTGTTTATCATCATTCTTATTCTTTCACATGAGTTCACCAGAGAGAGACACAGAGAGAGAAAGGGAAAGTGAAAAAGCAAGCCACCAGGTCCGGGACTCGAACTGCAGTTGGCCATGTGGGAAGTCCAGCACCTTAACCACTATGCCACCTTCTGGGCTCCCCATTTTTAAAAAATAATTATTTATTTTATTTTATTTATTATCATTATTATTCTTTCACATGCGTTTACCAGAG
>NW_006159538.1:5219252-5224742 GCF_000334495.1 Tupaia belangeri chinensis | reverse complement strand
AGAGGAGTACGTTCTGATTTTTGTAAAAAAATAAACAAGCATGGGAAGATGTAGAAGAGAAGTGTTTTGTGAGCTCAGCAATAGCCTGCACAGAGTGTCATCATGGAAAAGGAATTGCACGTCAAAGAGGGACGTGGTATGTGAAGGTAACAAGAGGCATCCCAGGCTGTAAAAGTGGGCCCCTGGCAGGAACTTGGACTGGAGGCACTGAGCTGATGAAGGCAGCCCCTCCCCCAAGTTCCAAGTGGCTGCAGATGTAAAGACGACACTACTTGACGCTAAACGATTTATTGAGCGTCTACTATGTGATATAAACTAAGACCCACACGAAGTCTCTGCTATTCAAGTTCTTTTCAGGCTCATGGGAAAGGCAGACCAAAACATTTTAGAAATGTTTCACTTAAACAAATTAAAATCAAATAACTGACAAGAGCGTTGAAGAGAATATTGCCGGCACTGAAGTGGAGAAGGGCTCGGGGTGAGGGCGAAGGCTTTCCAGGCAGAGAGAACGGCGTGTGCAAACACCGTGGAAGGAAGGAAGATTAGTGAGACCATTTTCCAGAGCAATGCCGTGACTTTGCCCTCCCCCCCCGTGGCTCCCCCTTACAGCACCCAGCCCCGCGGAGGGCTTGGTGTGCTCTCTGTAAACACCTACTAACTGATGCGCTGTTTGTATCCAGTGGCATTTACATGTTTTATTATGTACAAGATACTGCACTCTAAGGCTCATTTAGGTATGTGTGGGTGTTTTATCCCTGTGTGTTATGTACCTGTGTGGGGAGTGGAAGGGGGGAGATGGAGACAGTTTTAAAAAAACAGAGAGAGCAGTAGGGAGAGTGGAGGTAGAGAGCAAGGAAGGGGGAAAGGGAGGGAGAGAGAGAGAGACTTGGAGGACTATCTAGGTATGCTGCTGCCTGTCCCTATTGTTAAAAATTAAGTGCAGAAATCTGTGTGCCCTGAAACCATTACTCTTTTGAAACAATACTCTAAGTCTCGTGCACGCCAAACGTTGCTGAAAGTCAATGAAATGCAAAAAGCTGCAAGGAGGGAGAGCTTCAGGACTGGCCATGGCGTGACGTAGCTCCTTTTCAATGAGTCGCCAGCATCCGAACGGCTGAGAGTGTAACAGCTGATGTGTAAACGCTCCTGGATCCAGTTCAGACCCAGAGCCTGTCCCCCGAGAGCTCTTAGTCTAGTGGGAAGCCCCATAACATGGACTGACCTCATAAAAGTAAGAACAGCTCGAAGAGAGTCATTCAGAGAGCATGGCAAAGACCTAGATCAGAGAGCAATGCACTCTTGCAAGGAGTGGCCATGGGAGCACGCAGCAGAAAGAGGTGAGGCTGGGAGGGCAGCTGGGGGCTGGGCAGAGAGTCAGCCAGAGGGAATTCCTGGCAGAATGAAGACATGGATAAAGAAGGCAGAGCTTGAGACCAGCAGTTGGCGTAATGGCTGTGTTGCTGGGTTGCAGGATGGCCCTCCCCCCCCCCCGGGGGATGATTTCTCACTTTCTGTCTCTCTGTCTTTCTGGTGAGTGCACATGTCCTATGGCAATAAACTCTCAAAAAAAAAAAAAAAAAAGAAAAGAAAAGAAAAGAAAAGAAGGCGGAGTTGCAAGACACCATATTTTGGGGAAATAATTAGCAGGCCAGGGTGGTTAACAAGTCAGGGAGTGGCTAGTAATGAGGCTGCAGGTTAGGCAGAGAGTCAAGGAGCGAAGGGCCTTAAATGGCCTACAAGGAGCTTCGGAACTTCTGTAGGCCAGGGTTTTTCAGAGGAGAGAGGTGATCTGGGAACTGTGTTTAGGTGGATCACTCGGAGGACAGACAGAGGGGCACATTGAAATAAGAATCCTACCAGAGGACACTGTTCCTCCCCTCACCCTCCCCTCGCCCCTGGCCTCAGTCAGGCCTTTGTACACAAATGGCTTTAATGGAGGATAGAGAAAACAGCAGTCAATCCTGGTCAATGTTCGCTCTTTTTCCACGGCAGGACGGGCCTGGCACTTCCACCCTGCTGCTTTCTCTGGGGAGACGGAGATCAGGCAAGAGCAGAGTCCTCTGAGGCGGTGCACGCCCCTGAGCTTCCGCTGAGGAGATACCTGCAGGTCGTAACAAGCTCAGAGCCAAGAGCTAGCTTTAGGTTCTTCCTAGTGGGAGCCATAAGGAAGCCTGTCCTCCATCTGCACGGGAGACATGGGCTTGGGGCTGTCTTTGTCCCCAAGCTGAGCTCTTTCAATTACTTTACATTTCAATTTGGGAAAGCCTCTGTCATTTAGGAACTATTTTTCTGGCTGCAGATTCTCAGTGGCAAACATGGACACTGGGAACAGCTCCAGAGTCCCCGAATGATTAATATCCTGTGTGGTGAGATGTCAGAACGCATGGCTAGCCAAAGCCTTTAGAGAGCCAGGCTGTGCCGTGCGGTGGCAGTCAGGTCCCCTGAGTCACTGTGGGGGGAGGGGAGAGGCTTTAATTCCATATACGAAGCCAATGAAATCGAATAAAGGCTCTGAAAACAAACGTCCTCGTGGGCATAACTTTCAGGGAAAGCTCCAGGTTGGCCTGCTGACCTCTAGCTACCCAGGGACTCTCCGGGAGCCTCGGCCAACCCCAGCTTTCCTGTCCTCTCACTCTAGCCTCACTCCCGGCTCCGGCTGATCGCAGCCTGCTTCTCTGGGCTACCACTTACCCACTTATCGATCACTTTGTTTATCTTGTCGTTGGCCTGTTTTGGAAACACTCGCCTCGACTCCTGTCTGACTCATAGGTTAAGGAGTGTGAGTAATTCTTCTGGAACTCAGTTGGAACAGGAGGGAACCCTTCCCATTTGATTTCCGGTCCTAAAAAAAGACAAGATAGTTCACACAGGAGGCGATTTCGTTTTCCTACTCAACAGTTAAGGTGGCCGAGCTCTGCTCACAAAGCTGCCTCTTGCGCTGGAGGGTTTAGAAACGTGAACACCTCCAGTTCTTCTTCAGAAGTAGGAAATGACATCGGAATATCGTTTTGTTGTGGTCCGTTTTGCTGCTAAACGGATGGTGGAGAGAAGGCAAGTTCTCATTGCCTTCTTCTTGCTGTTTTTGGCCCGTTTGTCTAAGCAGCAAAGCTTTTACCCCAAATGGGTGTGGCTCCCTTTGTAACCAGAACAGTTTGGAGTCTCTTCCTGGAGGAGACGTGGGAGGAAAGTGGCTCCACAACACTTTGTTCCTAAACCATCTTTAGAGAGGCCCGGCCCTGCACAGGACTTGGGTATCTGAGAGCTTTTCGGCGTTGCCAATACGGGATATTTCAGCGTGGCTGGGGAAACCCTGGGGTGACAGCCCAACGTCGCACCTCAGCGGCAGGAGTGCAGGGAGCTCTGGCTGTCTGCTCTGTGTAGCTTCCTGCATTTTGAGTGTTCCACGATGAGTGTGGAAAGTAGCAAGGAGAAGTGATCAAGGACTGACCATGTTTATTTGGAGATGGACTCGGGTTTGTTTTTGGTTCGGGTTTTGTATTTTTGCCTAGCTGCTGTGTGACTGTGGGCAAGTTAATTCACCTCCCTGTTCTTACCTGTGAAATGGAAGTCACAATACATCTCTGACAAGGTCGCTGGGCACTGAAACGTGGAACGGCTTGCACCAAGGGCACCGGGTCACACTTAGTGAGCTTTAGTGCTGCGTTGTCAGGCTCATTACCTATGCCCAAAGCCCTGTCTCTGAAACAGGGCCATTCAGAGGTGCAGGACTAAACTCTCAGCCTTTTGATTGCAAAGAAAACCAGTCTTGGGGCCAGCAGTTAGCATAATGGCTATGTCACTGAACTCTCATGTAGTCAATTGCGGTTCAAGTCCTGGACCCGGTGGCTTAAACTCACACCGGGCATGTGTGCGTGCTTGCCCAAGATCCCGAGAAGAGAATGAAGGAGAGGGGATGGCGGCGGCATGGCCATCTCCCCTGGGTGGTGATTTCTCGCTTTCTGTCTCTCTGTCTCTCTGGCGAGTGCATACGCCCTGTAGCAAAAACCTCTCAAAAAAAGAAAGAAAAAGAAAAAACAGTCCTAATTAGAACATTCTATCTGGAAGACACCGGAAGATAAAAGGAAATCCACAGGTCTCTGTGCTTTCTGTCTAATTTTTTTCTCTAGACAACAGCTAGAAAGGCCACCCCTGCTGGAATCCATCTGAAACCGTCCAAAGAACTTTGAGTGAAGCCGGGCTCCCCACGCTCCAGGTCTGTCCCCGCGTGATGTGTCCCTGTGCACGTCAGTCCTGGCCCCTCCTCTCTCATTCCAGTAAGTGCCGACCTCTGACGGGCCCGTGCACATGCAGCCCACCCTCCTACATCCATTGTGTCTCATGTCTAAATGTCACCTAAATGTCACCTCCTTGGAGAGCTCCCTCCTGTCCCCTTCACTTGGCTCTACAGAACCCCAGAAAGATATCTCCCTGTACTTGACCTGAGCAATCACTGGTTATTTTCTTGCCAGTGGCCATCTGTTTCTAACTAGACTGTAGACCCAGGAAGGTAGAGAGTATCCCCAGCCTGGCACACAGTAAATGCTCGATAAATACCTACAGTAAGTGTGCAGGGGTAGACCTATAGAAAGAAGGAAGGGGAAAAAGTGCAACAGAGGAAAGAAGGAAAAGGAAAGGAAGAAAGAGAAAAGAGAGGGAGGGAAGGAAGCTACAGAGGAGGGGAGAGGTTATGCGCTCTGGCGGGTAGGTTTAAAAGCCTATGACTGGGGCCCACAGGCAGAGTGGTGGTTAGGGCATGAGACCCCATATGGACTGTGCTGTTTGAGTCCAAGACCCAGTGACTTGAAACCACACCGGGTAGGTGTGCACGCGTGTCCCAAATCCCAAGAGCAGAAGAGCAGAATGGAGGAGAAGGGACTGCAGCAGGGCTGTCTGCCCTAGGAGGTGACGTCCCCACCTTAGCTCTCTCTGGCAAGCACATGCGCCCTATAGCCAATAAAAAAATAAAGGGCTTAAATGTTTATTGGACAAACAGATGTACTTAATGCGTATCAAAATAGACATTGCCAGGGCCCCGCGGCCCTGCGCAGAGAAGATGACGGTTACCAGCCCTGCATTACCTCAGGGGAAAACAAGAACTACTCTGCCATTCTTAAGGAAGCCAGATACCCGAGGACAACTCACACTGCAGATGCCCACAACACCATTCCTGGTAACTACAAGGTGACTGCTGTGCCGCATCAGCAGATAATCATCCCTGCGTACCAGAACTGCTTTCCTGAAACTGCATTCCCTGGAGACTCCATTACCTATGCCCAAAGCCCTGTCTCTGAAACAGGGCCATTCAGAGGTGCAGGACTAAACTCTCAGCCTTTTGATTGCAAAGAAAACCAGTCTTGGGGCCAGCAGTTAGCATAATGGCTATGTCACTGAACTCTCATGTAGTCAATTGCGGTTCAAGTCCTGGACCCGGTGGCTTAAACTCACACCGGGCATGTGTGCGTGCTTGCCCAAGATCCCGAGAAGAGAATG
>NW_006159538.1:5217510-5219075 GCF_000334495.1 Tupaia belangeri chinensis | reverse complement strand
CTGGGTGGTGATTTCTCGCTTTCTGTCTCTCTGTCTCTCTGGCGAGTGCATACGCCCTGTAGCAAAAACCTCTCAAAAAAAGAAAGAAAAAGAAAAAACAGTCCTAATTAGAACATTCTATCTGGAAGACACCGGAAGATAAAAGGAAATCCACAGGTCTCTGTGCTTTCTGTCTAATTTTTTTCTCTAGACAACAGCTAGAAAGGCCACCCCTGCTGGAATCCATCTGAAACCGTCCAAAGAACTTTGAGTGAAGCCGGGCTCCCCACGCTCCAGGTCTGTCCCCGCGTGATGTGTCCCTGTGCACGTCAGTCCTGGCCCCTCCTCTCTCATTCCAGTAAGTGCCGACCTCTGACGGGCCCGTGCACATGCAGCCCACCCTCCTACATCCATTGTGTCTCATGTCTAAATGTCACCTAAATGTCACCTCCTTGGAGAGCTCCCTCCTGTCCCCTTCACTTGGCTCTACAGAACCCCAGAAAGATATCTCCCTGTACTTGACCTGAGCAATCACTGGTTATTTTCTTGCCAGTGGCCATCTGTTTCTAACTAGACTGTAGACCCAGGAAGGTAGAGAGTATCCCCAGCCTGGCACACAGTAAATGCTCGATAAATACCTACAGTAAGTGTGCAGGGGTAGACCTATAGAAAGAAGGAAGGGGAAAAAGTGCAACAGAGGAAAGAAGGAAAAGGAAAGGAAGAAAGAGAAAAGAGAGGGAGGGAAGGAAGCTACAGAGGAGGGGAGAGGTTATGCGCTCTGGCGGGTAGGTTTAAAAGCCTATGACTGGGGCCCACAGGCAGAGTGGTGGTTAGGGCATGAGACCCCATATGGACTGTGCTGTTTGAGTCCAAGACCCAGTGACTTGAAACCACACCGGGTAGGTGTGCACGCGTGTCCCAAATCCCAAGAGCAGAAGAGCAGAATGGAGGAGAAGGGACTGCAGCAGGGCTGTCTGCCCTAGGAGGTGACGTCCCCACCTTAGCTCTCTCTGGCAAGCACATGCGCCCTATAGCCAATAAAAAAATAAAGGGCTTAAATGTTTATTGGACAAACAGATGTACTTAATGCGTATCAAAATAGACATTGCCAGGGCCCCGCGGCCCTGCGCAGAGAAGATGACGGTTACCAGCCCTGCATTACCTCAGGGGAAAACAAGAACTACTCTGCCATTCTTAAGGAAGCCAGATACCCGAGGACAACTCACACTGCAGATGCCCACAACACCATTCCTGGTAACTACAAGGTGACTGCTGTGCCGCATCAGCAGATAATCATCCCTGCGTACCAGAACTGCTTTCCTGAAACTGCACTCCCTGGAGACTCACCTACACTTGTGGATCTGCAGGAGACCCTCCCTTAACCCAACCCTGAATAGAATCTATGCTCCCTATTGCCAAAAACTTTATGAGCTGGTAATTGGAACTCGTGGCCTCACTCCCTTTACTTGTATGTATCACTTTTTCAATAACTCTTCTGGAAGACAGCTGTATATAGCAGAGATATTGTAAGGAGAGAGTGGGAAAGGGCAGAGGGACAAACATAGGGAAAAAAAAAAGAGGAAGAG
>NW_006159538.1:5204596-5217186 GCF_000334495.1 Tupaia belangeri chinensis | reverse complement strand
AGGGGGATGGGGAATCTAGGATGGTAAAACAAAAGGCAAGGTATGCAGGACACAAGAATTGGAAAATTATTTGCTGAGAACATATATGTTGACGTGCTTGATTGAGCCAATGCACAGTGTATTTTGGATGGAAAATTCATTTGTGTGTTGTGATGGGAAAAAAATATATAATAAAAAAATAAATAAATAAACTATAAAAAAAAGAGAGAGAAGAGGATAGAGAAAGATAGCAAGTGAACAATAGAGAGGATGTTAGTGAGAAACAGATATGGTTTATTATCTGTTGACGATGACGTGTATAGTATTCTCAACTGGACTGGTCTGGGAAGTATTTCATGATGGGTGAAGTCTTTTAACAAGCAAAATGAGAAATAGTGATTGACTGTTTTAAAAAATTATAATCAATGATAATTATTGGGAAATGCATGGAAAGGACATTGAATGATAAAGCGGGGAGATTGATGTCTCTGTATTGACCGACATGCATGGCATTCCCTTTTGAAAAAGCAATGGAAGTCAATGTAAAGTTATATGTAATCCAATGTAATATAAAGAAGATTATGATGATAATATAAAAAAAAAGTTAAAAAAATATACATTGCCAGGAAAAACTAAAAAACTACAAAATTTATACTCTGTGTAGATATTGAAGACTGGGAATTAGTGCTTTGTATATGACAAAGGCAGGTTCAGCTCTTTGCTCCATTAGTCATGTCATCTTGGAACAATTACTCCATTATTCTGAATTTGAAATAGTTTTAATGTAAAGCAACAGGAATTCTTTTTTCCCTTTTCTTTTTCTTTCTTTCTTTCTCTTCCTCCCTTCCTTCCTCCCTCCCTCCCTTCCTTCCTTCCTTCCTTCCTTCCTCTCTCTCTCTCTCTCTTTCTTATCTTTTTATAATTGCCAGAGGGTATGTGCACTTGCCAGAGGAAGGCAGAGAAAGAGGGGAAAGGAGAAAGCAGTCCCCTGATGGGCGTGGTAACACTGCAATCCCCTCTCCTCCATTTCTCCACGCAGTCAGGTGTCCGGACATGCACACACACACACATGCACACATGCTTGGCGTGTTTTTCAAGCTGCTGGGGCTGGGATTTGAACAGCTGTTGGCCGTGCAGCATCTGGCTCCCAAGCCAGAGGGCTGGCGTGAGTACCAGACATTCTTCAGTCTGAAACCTCGCGTTTCTCCCTCTCCATTCTGTGAAGTAAATGTTCAAATACACATGAAGCTCATTTTAGCGGTTCACTCCAAAGGTGGTTTTTTTACCAAGAAATTCTCAAGTGAGTGCTTTTAAAGGATACTGAAATGTTTTCTGTTTTAAAATCGAAGCTTTCTGAAAGGAGAAAGATTTGAAAATGGCCCAACACCTCGTGAGAGCGAGAGCACTGGTAATGTGGGGGGGGGTTAGCGCCCTGGGTAGGGGAGAGCCAGCAGGACTCCGTCTTCACCGAATTGGTCTCAAACTCAAATGCACAGGAAACGAGATGACAGCAAATTTCAAAGCACAGCAAAATCCTCATTAACGCTGAACATGGAAGTCATACTTCAGCTTAAAATGTGCTGAAACAGAAAGAAAACATCAACACGAGGCCTTTTGGGTCTTCTTGTGTGCAATAAAAGAAAATATGAGTGATGTGTTATTCTACGGGGTGCTATGATAATCAGGTTCAACTGCTTGTTTTTCAAGGAGCTTTTATCTTCAGATTCACTCTTAGGGCGGGCTCTTCCAGCACGCTCTCCCCAGTGTGATCAAGCGTGCACTGAGGACTAGCTTGCAAACAGAAGCTTGGAGAGGGAAGCTTTTCCGCTTAAAGAAAAAAACATCTGCATTGCAGTTACTAGCCTCTGACTGCGTGCTCTGCAGAGAATGAGTACAGTGTAGAAGCATAGTTAGTAACTAATCGAGGAGAAATTAAAGCGTGATTTATGGATTGATTTGAGAGCTTTTTTTTCTCTTTTAAAGAAAATACAATTTTCTAGTTCAACCAAGCTGATGAACCCTTTCCCTCCATGCTGAATAAGAAACAAGTAGAATGCTTACCTGTTATTGCAAAAGATGGGGCACTTAACATTTTAGAATCAGATCCTATTTTCTACTTTTGGTTGACCCATAACTTTCGAATGTACTGAATTGCAAATAATCATTCATAAGGTGATCCTTTGGACGTTTGAAAGTATTTTCTAATGGAGAGAAGATTCTTTTTTTCATGACTGCATTTTCACACAAACACAAGCCTGGTTAACACATAACAAACTTAGAAGGACAGTAGAATAAGAAATACTAGGTCTAATGACTACTTGTAACAGGTATTGCTAGATAGCACTATTTCTAGGATGGACAGAACCCAGACATAAGAGTCAAACCCACCTGAAACTTCATGAGTGACTTGCTGCTGGACAACTAACTTTACCCCTCTGAGCCTCAGTGGCCTCATCCATAGAATGGAGGTGATGCCTACACCCCAAGGTCGATGCTCTGAGGACAGCACAGAAGTTGAGAGCAGACTCTAGGGTCAGATGCCTGGGTTTGGCTTCTGGCTCTGTGACTTACTTGCTAGGAACTGGGCAAGTCATTCAACTTCTCTGCCTATCAGATTCTTCAGCTAGAAGATAAGGTGAAACAAGAGCTTACCTCGAGAGTTGCTCTGTTGATTTTGTTTGGTGGAGTTGATTGTATTGGGTTGAGCCAGCAAATATAAAGTGTTTAGATGAGTATTTGACATATGGTCAGCACCATAAAAGTGCTAGTTACTATTCAGTCATCGAAAAAGTCATGATGTATTTTTCTATGCCAAAATATGTCTCAACTTCTCTGATGATCCGATATTAGTATTACTAGGTATGCTTCCTGTCTCTTCTTTAACAATTGCAAACCATTCTAAATTTAAACACGAGATATATAGGGTTCCTGGAAAAGTTGTGATGTATTTGTTCTGCTTTTCTATGTGAAAATGTGTCATGACTTTTCCGACAACCCAATAGAACAGTGTTCATAGGGAGATTGATCTGGTTCACGGTCATTTGCCACTATATATGGAAAAGAAATGTTCTCTCCTAGGCTGTGTAAAAGAAAATGTGGGGGAAAGAAGGAAAGATTAGGCCTGGCCAAAACCACAATCTCAGATGCACCACTCACTCAGTTTAGAAAGAATGTCAAGTGTCGCCTCGTCTTTACCAGAAGGAAAACAAGCAACAAGTCTCTGCAGACATAGAAAGTATTGTTTTGAGAAAATGGAAAGGAGATCTCAGACATGCTTGGGCAAGGTTATTATTCTACTGCCTTTTAATTGTGATTACCATACTAAAAATAGCTGCATTGTATTCCATTCAGTTACCATTGTTCAATAATCTCATTTGGGGAATATAAAAATAGTTGATGCCTTGCAAGCGAAGACAGCTGGATATTTAAACCCCCATCTGAAGCATTAAACAGAGTCTTATGTATTATTCTTCCCTGGGACAATGAAATTGTTGTTAGCTCTCTCCTTAACTCCTGGGATTAGGCGGGGGTGGAGGAGGAAATCTGCTGTTAATAGGCAGGGTGCCAACTATTTTAGCTTCACCTACTTGAGAAGGTGAATTCCTCCACCATGTACCAGGGAGGAGTCAAGGCCACTCTTCCAAGAAGCCATGGGGTTCCGGGTTAGGGCAAGAGAGCAGAGGGGTGAGTGAAATTGGTCTCACAGGGAAAACTAGCCCGTCCTCATCTTCCAAACCTACTGTTCCTGAGAAACACGACGTCACCAGGACCATCCCCTCAAGGAAAATAAAACAATAAAAACAATTTTGAACCCAGACTGGAATCCTTGGTTAAGGCAATGACTAGGTGGGATTGTGGGGTTGCAGGACAGGGGTCCCTTGGAGGTAAGTGTTCCTGGGCAGCAGGGTGTCTTCCCCAGAGGCAGAGCTTCAAGCTGGAGAATATTTGAAAAAGAAGAATAACCTGAAGGACCCCTAAAACTCTAAGTTATCTCAAATTTCATCTTGGAGCTAGAAATTCACAGTAAGAGTCTGGATTGTTCTTAGTCTATCAAGATAAAAGGGGGCTCCAAGGCCCCAAAGCAGAGTTCCTTGGAATTTTCCAGGGATCCCAGCCCAACTAGGGCAAGTCATCTCAAAGGCTGTCCAATTCAAAGAGGGATAGCTGGTGACTTTAACGAAGGAGAAAAAACCAGAATAACGTGAAGTGGTGCCAGAAAACACATCAAGTGTTCTGGGACAACTTGGCTCTCCTGGTTTCCTTTTGAAAGTATTTTTATTATTGTAAACAACTTTGCAGAAAGTTGACCCCATATCCTCTTCAATAAGATGTGACGACTGAGAAAGCTCCATGAATATCTATAATGCTGTTCATATGTATATGTCTGACTCACAAAATTTGAATCACTATGTAAAACAGGGGCTTTACTTCTTTATAAAAAATTACTCATCAGTATTATTATTTTTAATTTGCTATAGGGCATGCATGTTCACTAGAGGAAGAGAGAGAGAGAAAGTGAGCCCCCAGGTCTGGGACTCAAACTGAATTGGCTGTGTGGGAGTCCCACACCTTAACCACCACGCCACTTGCTGGCCCCCGGGGACCTTACTGTTCATGTAACATTACTTATTAACATTATTTCTTTGACTTAAAATATATCTGTGGTCTGATTTCATATGTAACATTTTAAAGGATAGCATAATATTTTATTCAGTTGATACAATAACTTATTTTGCCAAAGGTGAACCAGCTTGCTATTTCTTATGGTTGAACTCCCCCAATACTCCTTTGTCCTCAAAACCACTATAGTCCAATATCTTATTTAAAAGTTTGTTTCTTGGAACCGGCAGATGTTGTAGTGGTTGCATTGCTGGATTCCCACAATGACCGTGGTTCTAGTCCTGCATCTGGCACCTTCAAACTCACGTGGGGTACATGTGCGTGCATGCTCAAGGTCCCTGGGGGTGAAGGGATTGTGGCATGGCCATCCTCCCGTGGGGTGTGTGTGTGTGTTGATTTCTCGCTTTCTGTCTCTCTGTCTCTCCAGCGAGTGCACATATCTTTAGCAAAATCTCTCTGCCCCAAAAAAAGTTTGTTTCTTTTTATATTCAGGATGTGATACCTTATTTAAAGATATTGCGGGACCAGCAGTTAGTGTAATGGCTATGTCACTGGACTCCCACGTAGTCAACTGCAGTTCGTGTCCTGGACCTGGTGGCTTAAAACTCACACCGGACGCGTGTGCATGCGTGCCCAAGATCCCGAGAGAAGAATGGAGAAGAAGGGATTGCGGCATGACTATCCCCCCTGGGGGGTGATTTCTTGCTTTTTGTCTCTCTGTCTCTCTCTATCTGTCTGGCGAGTGCACGTGCCCTATAGCGAAAACCTCTCCAAAAAAAAAAAAAAATATTGCCAATTCATAATTAGGCAATAAAACATAAAAATTTTGATAGTGGCAATTTTTTAAATTGTCAAACAAAGGTTAGAAACAGTGCAACTAATTAAAGGAAAAAAACTAAGAAAAAGTTATTCTTTTGTCTTCCTAGCATGAAATGTGTTGCTTTTTGTTGAAAGCTGATGACAATTCTGAAAGTAAAAATGGCCCAGTTGAGCTACACTCTAGAATCTCATTCATTCTTTTGCTCAATTAATATTTCCTGCACACTTGCTGTGTGCTAGAGACTATTCTAGGTATGAGAGATAGAACATTAACAATACCCCTTCTCTTATAGACCCTACTGGGAGAACATACAGTAAATAAATGAATGCATGTCAAACAAATGTCAGGTAATAATAAATGTTAGTGAGAAAATTTAGGAAGAGAAGAGGTGGTTGAGAATGATAGAGTGAGGGGAAAAAGGAGGTTGCTATTGCAGACAGAAAGTAGTCAAAGCGAGTGCTTGAATTCTAGGAGTATTTCTGGAAGATGTCTTGGGTGTGTGCATGCAAAAAATACAGCTCAGGTCAGTTCAATCCTGTAGTGGTAATGCGCTCCTCCACAGGAAGCCAGATCCCAGATCTCACAAGGCAACTGCCGTTCGAATCCCCAGTCCATGTCTGAGCCGGAAACACAGGGGGCATGTGTGTGAATGCCTAGGATCTATCAGCTGGAGGACTGGAGGAGGGGACCATGACAAGACCAGACCCTGTGGAGGATGCTCATCTCTCTCTCTCTCATTCTCATGTGCATAGGCATGTACTCTAGAAAGGATAAAGAAAATGTTTTTATTTTTATTATTATTATATTTTTTAAGTCTGGCTCACTCTTACATCTCTTCATTGCTTTTATCCATTTGTCCAAACAAGATTCATTTTTGGGAATGTGCTACAGTAGGACGGTGACGGCTCTGGGAGCTAGAGGCTGCAACATACGTCCATGACAGCCGCCTGGCAGAGTTTATGAGAGGACAAGGAGTGACAAGTGTGACAGTGCTTGCAAAGAGGAAGTACAGGTTGGTGCTGCGGCAGATTTTTATAGCTGGGAGGTCAGAGGAGGTTTCCTTGAGGAAGTGACCTTTAAGCAGTGAAGCAGGTGCACCAGATTAATGTGGATACAGGCGATGGGAATGAGGGAAATTTACAAGCAGAGAGGGTTAGTGAACAACCTGCTGTTTTCTGATGGCTTTCAACTTTGTCATCTATCCAAGCTTTCAAGGGCTAAGAAGTAACATCGTTTGATTATATTCCTTGCCTCTCTTGGGCAGAGGCATAAATGCATGATTTTGCAAATGAACAAAGGAAAAGGTGTAGCAGAGGGGTCAGTAATAATAATAATAATAGTACAACCGACACTAGATGACTCTATTCATACTAAAGATTTGGATATCTTTACTTGTGGTAAGTTTTATTGTCAATCAATCTTTTTGATAGCTGAAATGCCCTTTGAAACACAGAATTGGGGGTCATAAATTCCCCAAAGACCATTTATCAAGCTGTAGTCATTTCTGGCATTGTGTTTAGTTAAAATACATATAAATCTTCCATGTCTTTCAAATAAAATTGGTGGCAGAGAGAGGAGTGGCAGCAGGAGGAGAAAAAACTTCAAAACTTTACAAGGAAAAGATATGTAAGTTTTATTTCCTAGCCATACCAGCGATTCTTTGAAACCCAGTATGATAATGATGTAGGGGAGGAAAGCCATGGGCCAGTCCCATAAGCTGTACTCTATGGAGGCTGGCAGGTTTAAAATTTCTAAAGGGGTGGTGCCTCATTCTGCAATGCCGAAGCCACATGGAAGGCCTGAGTGCGGGTCCCAGATAAACTGAGAAGCAGTGCACCTGTGATCTTGGCAGACTGGAGGCTGGGGTGTTAGGATCGCTGTACGTGGAGACCCTGCTGAAGGGATCAACCTCTTTGTTTCTCTTTCTCATGGAAACAGAGATGATTTTTCAGTAACAGAGAGACAGAAAGCGAGAAATCACCCCCCGGGGGGAATGACTATGCCGCAATCCTTTCTCCTCCATTCTCCTCTCAGGATCTTGGGCACGCACGCACACACGCCCGGTGTGAGTTTAAGCTACCAGGTCAGGACTTGAACGGCTGCCACCTTTATGGGAATCCAGCAATATAGCCATTATGCCAACTGCTGGTCCCCAATGTGTATTGTTCTGTAATCTGAATAAAATAAAATGAATGGCTATTCTTGATTTTATTTCTGTTTTTAGAGGTTTTTTTTGTTTGTTTGTTTGTTTGTTTGTTTGCCTCAGTGCACGTGCACTCACGGGGAAAGAGAGAGCGAGACAGAGACAGACTGTGAGAGGGAAAGTGAGAAATCACCTCCTAGGGGGATGGTCATACTGCAATCCCTTCTCATCATTCTCTTCCCAGTATTTGGGGCACGCACACACATGTGCTCAGCGTGTTTCAAGCCACCAGGCCTGGGACTTGAACCGGGGTTGGCTATGGGGGAGTCTAGTGAACTAACCACTGTACCATCTGCTGGTCCTTGTGTGTGTGTGTGTGTGTGAGTTGAAGAGGCTTCTGTTTCTTGCATCCCCACAGTGTGAGGATGACACTACCCCACGGCATAGTCCTGGGCGTCCTCATTCTCCTTTCCTTTACATACGCCCTCAATTGAATGGAGCATTTGTTTACTTTCATTACTTCTTAATTTTATGAAAGAGAGGAAGAATGGAGGACGAGAGCCCTGACGGTGTCTTGCCACATCGTGATTCTACCCCTAGCCTCTCAGTCAGCCAGGATTGCAGGTGCACATGAGTGCTCTGTATCCCACTGGCTCAGGATCCCCTGATGCCAGGCGTCCCCACAGAATTCCAGTATTGCGCACAGGGGTGCCCTACCCATGTGCCATCATGGCCGGGTCAAGAATTTATTTTCTAATTATATTTACCATCTTTAAAATGGTAACACCTTAATCTATAGCTTTAAAATATCAAGTCCCCCCCCCCTTTGGCTAAATGAATTGTGAAGAGATGATTAATCCAATCAGTTAAGGATGTGAGCTCTGGGGTCAGTGCCTAAGTAGCCTGGGATTTGAGGTTCTCAGTGTTCTGTAAAATGAGAATAATGGAAGCACTGACCTTGCTGGAGGGCCCCATGAACTGAGTGAGGAAATGCACATGAAGTTCTTAGAACAGAGCGTGGCCACCTTGTGACACGGCAACACTTCCCTACCTGTTTCCCACAAAAACCTAAACGTGTCCATCACTGGACTCCCTAAACTTCCATCCCAAGACAGCATAGTGCCTAACTTAACGGTCCTGTCATCGGCTTCTCTACTGAACCCAACAGACCTGGAACTTGGCCCCAGGCCTTCAGAACCTGTGCTTATTCCATTACAGCAGCAGCTCCCCAATTCAAGAGCATCTCATCTCTCAAAGATATTTAATCAGAATCTTCGAGATTGAGAATCAGGAGTCTGTATTAAAAAAAAAACAAAAAAACTCTCGGGACTGGCAGGTGGTGTGGTGGTTAAGGCGCTGGACGCTCCCACGTAGCCAACCAGGGTTCGAGTCCTGAATCTGGTGGCTTGCTTTCTCACTTCCTCTCTCTCTCTCTCACTCTCACCCTCTGTCTCTCTCTGGACAAATTTAAAAAGAAAGTGAATGAATAAATAAAAAATAAAATAGATAATTATTTTTTAAAAACTCTCTAGGTAATTTTAATAAATCTAATCATTGGATCAGAGTGTGGACAAGTAGTGCAGATTGTAATAATGTATCCTAACTTTATCTGTAACATGGGAACAATATGTATGTTTCGTAAACTTTTTAAGAAGCAATACCTAATTGGGAAAGTTGTGACGTGTTTTCTATGCAAAAATGTGTCATGATTTTCCCAATGACCCAATATATTGAGTCTTTACTGTACACCAGATATGATGCTAAGGGATTTTTCATCTATTATCTCATTTAACTCTTGTTACAACCCTGTGAGGTAGATACCGTATTATTCACACTTCTTAACTGAGGAAACTAAACTGTCAGGAGGTTAAGAAGTTTAATAAAACTCATCCACCTAGCAAGTGGGGAGAGAAAGCGTGTAATCTACTGAGGTGAATGTGAGGATGATATTGAATAGGGGACTGAAAACATTTGGTATGTAGTACATAATGAAAGTTCTCTGTTTCCTTCCCCTTTTCCATAGGACGCTATTCATGTCTAGTGAATTTCAAGTTGATGATAGCACTTTGATCTGTGTAGTGCCCAGAGAGTGAAACATTCAGTATTCTGGAAGGTAAAAAGTAAAAGGGATTTGGGACCAGCAGTTGGCGTAATGGCTATGTCGCTGGACTCCCATGTAGTCGACCGCGGTTAGAGTCCCGGACCCGGTGGCTTAAACTCACGCCAGGCGCGTGTGTGTGCGTGCCCAAGATCCTGAGAGGAGAATGGAGGAGAAGGGATTGCGGCGTGGCCATCCCCCCTGGGGGGTGATTTGTTGCTTTCTGTCTCTCTGTCTCTCTCTGTCTGTCTGGCAAGCGCACGCGCCCTATAGCAAAAACCTCTACAAAGAAAGAAAAAAAAAGTAAAAGGGAGGATGGGTATCAGTGGAAAACAGAGTTGTTGGGATCTCAAACTGAGAGAAATGCAAAGGAATGTGTAATTACTAAGGCAATTGGGTGCATGCGAGGAGAGACAGTTGCCTGGCTACTGAGCGTAGGAAAACAGGATGATTTTGTTTACAAGAATAACACCAAGGTAGGACAATAGAACCACATCATCTCAAAGGAACAAAGTCCTAACAGGCACCTACTCCAGACCCCCTCCCATCACACAGTCACTCAGATCTCACTTGGACACTCTCTGTGACAAGAACCTCAACTTACCGAAGCAGAGGAGGCTCTAGTTATTAGAAAATTCTTCATAATAGTTCATTCTAGAGTTTCTATGCATGGGTCCCTCTTCTACCCCTTAGGGCACTGAAGAATAAATCTAATTTAACTCCTATTTGACAGCTTTTCAAATATATGAAGACAGTTACCTTGTACCCCCTGCGGCAAAACCTTCTGCTTCCTTTCATCTTTCCTGCTGTGACATAATTTCTAGCCTCCATATATCCCCGCCTCGATCTTGTGCACATAGATCACTTCTCTTCTTCAGTACTAACTGCAGACTCTTCACATGGGTGCTGACCAGTACGGGGCAGCATGATAGCACCCATCGGACTTTGACGGAGGCAGGCCTAACAGACATTTATTTGTTTTGGCAGCCAGAGTTCGCTGTGTGTTCGGATTGAGCTGTGTGTCATGTAAGATCCTTTATCTTGCTCCTCCATGCACCAGTTAAGACACTTCCTCTGCCCCACAGCCTGCCTGCAAGGAGCTGGTTTTCCTGTGTGGATGGGACCCCACATTTACCATCTTAGAATCAGCCCATCGCTCCAGTATGGGATGTGGCTTGGGTGAAGTAATGGTATCTCTTGCCCTCCTGGTTTTGTGTCCTCTGGAAACATGAGGCAAGTCTTCCAGGTTTTCCTTCTGGAGACTGAGTAAGAATACTGAGGGTGACTAGTTTGGTACAGAAGGTTTGGGGAAAATCTGGTTCGAATCATGGTTCTGCCACCTACAGTGTGACCTTGAGCCAGCTAGTTAGACTCTCAAGTTTCAGTTTTCTCATCTTTGAAATGGAGTAATGATACTTCCTCACATAGTGGTTGGGCTGGCTAAGGGAGAAGAGGCAGGAAAACACTTAGCAAGGTCCCTAGCACATAGTAGACGCTGCCTCACTCCCTGCTGCCTCCGCCCTTCCTTTAGATCAGTGTGCACTCTTCAGTCAGCATCTTTAGCTTATGGTTAGTAAGCCAGTTATTGATATAACTCATTATATTAGGATTCAGCCCATAATTTTTCCTCTTTCCAACTAACCTGGCCAAGGGCTTTGCTGTAGTCCCACTTACATAGAGGGGTCTCTGATGAAATGTAAGCAAAGTAAATAGCAATAAGGCTCCATCTGCACATAAACTTTGCAAAAATAGTAAGCTACCAATGAAGCTGGTTGACCTTGAAACAGCATTTAGTCCCCAGCATGCTTGGGCGAACACTGCGTGCCTGGCAATGAGCTGGGGATGAGCAGTGAATACAGTGATTAAAACACGGTGTCTGTGTTCAAGGAACTAACAAGGCTAGAATTCCAGAGTCACAGGGCTAGTCTGGGTCACAAAATTAGGTCAAGTGATTTAATTCCATTCGTTCATGTATCCAGACTACAAATATTTATGGAGCGCTTGCTAAGTGCCAGGCTCCGCCCCCAGCCGTCCCCCACCCCTCCTCCTTAGGTGCTAACAGGGAGCCGGACGCGGGTAACAAAACAGAAGACGCTGTCCTTGGATTCAGGGAGTTTAACATCTGGAAAGGTTAGGAGTTCTTTGTGCCAAAAGCCTTCTGCTAAGTGCTTAGCTGCAAAAATAAGGCAGATCCGCTGTCCTCTCAGTACCCTAGTCGCATGTTGTTACGGAATTTTTATTTTCTGTAACTGTTTCCGGCTGTCTCGCTCCCTAGACAGCTTTTTGCCGTAGAGACCGCGGCTGGCACCGTCTCTGCCGCAAAGAAACCGGTCAAAAAACTGGATGGCGGAAGAAACTGCAACGGAATCGCTGCGCGGTGGAGTTTTCTCTTTTCGAACCGCGAGAATGACAGCTCCCGTGGGACGCTTGGAGGTCAAGACGAAAGAAAACATCGTGAAGACACTTGCAGTCCTTGGCGTGGAAAAGCCTTGTGTAAATACTAAATATTCGTCCTTTCCTTTGCACTTTGGCAAACCAGGGATTTAAGGAAGAGTCTGGCACACCGTGTTCCTAAAATTGGTTTCCTAGATGGAGTTGAAGGGAGGGGAGTGAGGAAATGGTGCTTTTAGTCAGGATGCTCTAGAGAAGAGAAGGAGGGGAGCGAGAGCAGGGACAGACTCCAGTCGGGACCGAGAGAACATCCCGGGCAACCGCGAGGAGTGCGGCGTCTGCACCCGCAGTGGCCACGGCGAGTAGACCTGAAGGGAAAGGAGAGGGCAGAGGCGAGGAAATTCAGAGGGCGCGAGCTGATTGGTCCTTTCCTCGGGCGTGCGCTCCTGTGCGCCAAATGATTGGTGGTGGGAAAGTAGCAGGTAAACCGGCCCCCATCGCCTCTCGATTGGTCAGCGGCCTCTCCAGCAGTCACACAA
>NW_006159538.1:5200694-5204259 GCF_000334495.1 Tupaia belangeri chinensis | reverse complement strand
GGCCGCCGGGGAACCCTGCCCGATGTGCCTGCTGCCGGCCTTAAAGGGCCCGTGCCCGTTCCCTGCCCCCATCCGGGCCGCGGGGAGGCTGCGCCCCTTAAAGGCGCCGCGCCCGTCCGCCCCCATCTTCTTCGCGGGGGCTGGCGGTGTGGGCTATAGCGGGCAGAGGTGCCGCAGGCGCCCTTAAAGGGACCAGGAAAGTGTCTGCGGGAGTACCCACCTCTCCTCCTCGGGCATCGCTACCTGACTGGGGGGGAGGGGAGAGGAGGGGGCCGCCAGCTGCTTCTTAAAGGAACAGCTGTGCCCTTTGGGAGCCATGACCTGGCTAAGGGCGAGTCCCAGGCTGCATCTCCGGCGCTGCGGGGACCCGCGAGTGGACCATCCTTGCCGGCTGCCCCCAGAAGGGCGTTGGGCGAAAGATGCCGCGTCGGCCCTTCCTCCCCGCTTCACTTCCCTTTCGGGAGCCGGCGAGGCTGGGAGCGGGTAGGGAGGGTGTCTCCGTCCGACTTGGGGAGTCGAAGCCTACTCGCCCCTTCGACCTGGTCGCTGGGGCTGGCGCTACACTCCGAACTCCCGGGCAGGGCATGAGGCTGACCCCGGCTTGCGAACTTTCGTCGGGCCTGCGTCGTCTGGGTCCTGGGCAGCCCCGGGAGGAGTCCCCGTGGGTCTGCGCGCGGATATCCATGGTGTGTGAACGTCCCCCGGCGCCCAGGTGCGGGCCGCACGCTGGCCCTGGAGCTCCAGAGCACCGCGGAGGGCGCAGGGAGGCTGCCTCCAGCTCCGGGTCTGACAGATGTCAGGGGAGAAGAAGGCTCCTGCTCTCAGCTGCCTGACGGTGACAGCCGGGAGAGCTCCCGTTTGCTCGGAGGAAGACGGGGAAAGGTAGAAATTAACGCCCACCTGGTGGGGTGCGAATCGGCCACCCAAGGGGCCGCGAGAACCGGCGGCCGCCGGCGGGCACAGGGAAGGACAGGCTACCTCGGACATGGGCGTCTGCTGTCGAGGTCGTGCTGGCCGGTGGGGGCCCCAGCTGACAGCCCTCACCCCACAGCTCCTGGCCGCTTTCCCCTCCGGCTTCGCCCCCCTCCCGGTCACCTGGCTCCTTCGCGGTCCGTTGTTTAGGCACTTGGGAGCTTTTCGTCTCTTTCCCCTAACATCGCTACTCCCCAGTGAGGAATTATTAGCCAAGTTTTCTCACCCAGTTTCCAGAAATCAGATTCGGTATTTACGAAGAAGCATTTTTTGACAGCACCCTGATTTCCCAGGATCTCTGTTTTGAAAGAATCCGTAAAAGCTGCCCATTAGATGCATAGAAGCATCTTATTCCTACAGCTCTTGCTTGTCATTCGTCCTTCTTACATCTGCTGCCCCCCCTTAACCTATTTTTACATGTAACTATTATTTTAATTCTTTTATTCCCATTGATATCGGGATCTGTCAATTTGGGTTGGTGGAGTTTTTAATTAATGTACCCGTTGAATCATGAGCTTAAAATAATCATTGCTGCTCTGAGCAGTTTTGAATAATCTCATGCTCTCTGCTTGCAAGACTTAAAAAAAAATTACTGCTGTTAAATTTGATTTCCATATCAATGAAATTCCAAAGTAATTAAAAAAAATATGATATATGCCATATAATCTTTCAGGCTGTGATTTGTAACTGACTTCATTTTATAGAGAAATCTTTAAAAACAGTTTGTTGAACATATCTAGAAGGCTTGGGAATTTCCTGGGCAGGTTTTAAAATTGCTTGTCTTATCTGAGGTTGGATCTCTACAAAAGCATTTTGGTTTTCATTGTAGTTGTAGCCAGTGAATATGAAGTTAAAGCTGTAGTTAATAGTGTAACCCCTGAGGTTTAGAAGGGGACAGAAAGGAAGGGACAGGTGTGGAGGAAGAGCTCTGACCTGGGAAGTGGGAGAGAGGCCTCCTGGTTCGAGCCCAGATTTGGACTCTTGGGCTGTGCCACTTGGAGCAAGTTTCTGAACCATTCTTGGTTCTAACTGCCTTTGATGGAAAGGAAGAAAACTGGTCTAGGTGATCTCACAGGTCCTTCTGCTCTGAAGTTCTGGAAGCCTCTAGGCATTTAACATCTGAATTCAGGTGGTCCTTATCTCCTAGGACCTCCAAAGCATCCGAGCTGAAGCCCTAGTTTCATAGGAAAGTTAAGCAGATCAACAGATGGTGTTTTAAAGGAGCCATTTCAAATGATTTATAAAATGACGACTCCTCACGGGTTCGTGTGCTATTTGCAGAAGAGGTTTGCATGCCACAGGGCAAGAAAAGGAAGTGGCTTTGTTTTCAGGTCTATCCCTTCCCGCCAAGAGTTTCTACGGAATTTATGCAGTAAAAGATGGCCAAGCACGTATTCTTACACACCACGGCGTCGTCTCTCTCTTCGGTGTAATTGCCTTCCATCATCTATCGGCTTTCTTCTGTGTGTGATTTCATTGTCAACTCTCAGTGGTGGGAAAAAAGTCAGTATTGAGGAAACAGCGTCTGTCCCTTAGAGGTTACAGTTGCAAGCAGTGATTTTAGTTACACCATGCTAATTAAGGTAGGCCCTTGCAAGGAAGTGAAAAAATCCTTTCTAGACCTTAAAGTTTAGTTAGGAGCTCAGAGACACAGGCATGTCGTCCCTCTCTTCATGTCATCGCTCTAGCACAAGACTCAGACTTACCGCAAACACCCGCCCTGCCTTTTCTCCTCCCTCTCACAAAATAAGACCTGCTCCAACCTAAGCTCCCTCAGCGTCTCTTCCGTCTCACTCAGAGTGTTCTTTTCCCAGTATCTCTTCCTCTCGTCCCAGTTCAGAGAAAGCAAATAGATCTCTTCTCTGTTCTCTCTTCCTGGGCTGTCACTATAAACAAGAGCCTGGTCTCTGGTGGCAGAAGGGCCTGGGAGTTGGGTTCAGGCTGTGTGGCTTTGGACAAGTGTTTGCCTCCCCCGACCCCAGGCTCCTCCTCTGTGTCCTAATGGCAGTGGCTGCCTCTGGGAGCCCGTGTGAGGATTAAGGGAGATGATGCATGTAAAATGCCTAGCACACAGGAAGCCTTTCCTCTGCGCCAGCTGCCACTCCCTCCCACCTCTGCCAGAGTCCTGTCACCAGAACAGCCTTGGTGCTGTTTGTGCTCAGGCTCCCACCAACCCCCAAGAAACCTTTGCCTTGGTTTAGGAGAGGGAGCATGGAAGAGAAGGACACCGGGAGCCCGCTGTGGGCCGGGCAATCCACATGTGTCTACACTGTAGGTCTCTCCCTACCCTCTTCCTACCAGCCTCTCACAGAGCTGTGAGCATTTGCCTCCTTCACTCTCATCCCTGCTCGGCCCCCAGCACCTGCCCTCTGGCTTCTCTCTGCCACCTTTAAGTTTCTTCTCAGAACGTGCTCCTAGAATGCCAATTGTTGGGGTTTAGGGCCAGTTCTTAGTCTGAAGGGGTTGTTCTTTGCCCCTTTGCAGCTTTTGCCTCACCTGTTCCCCCCGCTCCCTTCCTTGAGGTCGCCTCTTCCCTCAGCCTTCGGATGATGGAGCTTTCTTGATTCTTATCCTGCTCCCCCCCCCCCCCCCC
>NW_006159538.1:5143441-5200615 GCF_000334495.1 Tupaia belangeri chinensis | reverse complement strand
CCCCCCCCCCCCGCGGTTGGGTGTTTTTGCAGCCTCTGCCCCCTTTCATGACAGCCTGTGGCTAGCGTTTGTGGCCTTGGAAGTGCAGGTTTGCAGACTACGTGTAAGCACTGCCCTACTTAATCCTCATGACACCCTGGAGCCTCTCTTCCTTCCTCTCCAAATTGTCCCAAGACAGCTTGGTTGAGTACTTTAGAGCAGCAGTCCCCAACCTGTCCTTCATCAGGGAACAGCCTTGTGGAAGAGTCTCTGCACAGGTGGGAACGTGGCGGTGGGGGTTGGTCCCGAGATGACCCAAGTGCATTACACGCACCTTGTACCCTACCACATTCTAATGTACAAGGAAGCAATCACAAAGCGATAGGGTCCATGATCCCATGACAATCCAATACTCCCTGCTGGTCCAGCAGGAGGCGTGGCCCAAGCAGCAATGCAAGCCTGGGAGCAGCTGCAGACAGGCAGCCTCACTCGCTTGCTCACCCTCGCCCATCCCGCACTCGCAGGCCACAGACCAGCCCTGGTCCACAGCATGGCCCAAGAGTTGGGCAACCTGGCTCAGAACATAGACTCGGGAGGCAGATTCCCCGCCCCAGCTCCTCCTTCCTCACATTAGTCGTGTAGTCAAGTCACTTTTGTTCTCTGTGCCTTGGCGTCTTCTATAACGCTGAGATCAGAGGAGTCCCTACCTCAGAGGCGTGGATTCAATGAGGCACAACACTGAGAAAGTGTGTGGGGCTATTCCTGGCACACAGTAACTGCTCAGTGAGTGTTGGCTCTCCGTGTGGCTTCTCCTGCAGCCTTGCCCAGGTTCCTTGGCCTGGTATGCAGGCTTCTCTAGAGCAGGCCTGCCAGTCTGCCAGACTGTGCTGTGTGCCCAGGACTGTCCTCGAGGTAGAAAGGTTGTTCATCCCTGTACGGCCCTTGCCCCATCTGCCTCCCACCCCAACTCCTTAGTCTTCTGATGTCTAAATCCTCATCTACTTTTAAGAACCAGCTTAGGTGCTTAGTCTTGCATTTTTCTCTCTGTTTCTCTTTCTGCCCAAACCTGGCAATGGCCTTCCCAACCCTTGATCTGGCTCCAGTTCTTTTAGGTCCTGCTGCTTCTATTTTTTTTTTAAGAGGTTTTTGCTATAGGGTGCATGCACTCGCTGGAAAGACAGAGAGAGACAGAGACAGAAAGCAAGAAATCACCCCCCAGGGGAGATGGCCATGCCACAATCTCTTCTCCTCCATTCTCCTCTTGGGATCTTGGGCACACACATACGTGTGCCCGGGATGAGTTTAAGCCACCGGGTCTGGGACTCGAACCGCAGTCGACTACATGGGAGTCCAGAGACATAGCCATTACGCTAACTGCTGGTCCCCACTCCCGCTGCTTCTATATTGCATCGTTTTATCTCTGGAATATCTCCCCTGCTCGCTAAGGCTGAGTACTCTGAGAGGGGTTCATGTCGGGTTTCCTAAAATGACAGATGCAGAGAGGCTTCAGAATGTGCTAGTCCAATGTAGGAAGGTTCTGAGGAGGACGAAGGGGAGTCAGGATAGGGTAGGCACTCAGGGGCCAAGCAGGGGAGGGAGGAGAAATACCCGCTCTGGAGGGGTGGGGGGCATGGGTGGACACAGCCCTGCGTGATGAGGTCTACATGGAAGGGGGCTTGAGTTGGGGGCTGAAGTCCAGGAGGAAATGGGACTGGATAAGCCTTAGTCATCTTTGCTTCAGGGGGACGTTGAGTGCCGGCATATGACGGCAGATCATTTTTTACTTTAGTACGTGCTGTCTTTTAAATAGTATAAACTCGTGTTTATCCAGCCTGGCTAAGAAGGGCATGATGGTGCATCTAATGTTATATTCTGGCTAAGGCTCTACCCACTGGGGTTGTACATATACTGAGTAGAACGTTCACACGCTTTGATTCCTTCAGCTACTCCCTGACATGTGTGTCCTGGGCACATCGGTTTGCTTCCTTGAGTCTGATTTACCGCATCTGCAGAGTAGGAAGAGTAGTCATTCTGGTAACAGCAGCTAACGTTTATTGAACCCTTTCCATGCCCAGCACATTCCTTAGTCACCCTACGCTTATTACTCACTTCGTCCTAACAACCCTGATGAGGTAGGCCCTGTCGTTACCCTTATTTTACGAGTGAGCTGGTTTTGCAAACTGCCCAAGGTCACTCAGCTGGTGTGGGGTGGGGCAGGACTTGTGCCTGGTGGACCCTAGGGCTTGCTCTCACCGTAGCGGAAGATGCCGCTGGGCAGAACTGCTGTTTCAGATCCTCTGCGTCAGGCAGCCAGCACCATGCCAGGGGCCCACAAGCCCACAGCGATTAGGAAGCAGTCTTGTTGTTGACACACGTGGTGTGTGCTCTGCAGTGGCTCATAGGGACGCACATTTGGAGCTTACCCCAGTGGCAGTGGCAAGGGCTTGTGAGCATTCTGTCCCCATCCTGTTGTGCATGGCTGTCTCTTGGCTTCCTCCTGCGTTTCTGCAGGGTTGCTCTAACATGGGCCCCAGGTAGCTCAGCCGGCCCTTCCCAGGCATCTCCAGTGTGAGAGGAGCCTAACTTACTCCCCTACTCCCCATCTAATGATTGGCAGAGCTCCTCACTGGGGAGGAGACCTTTTCAACCCCTTTCCCCTTCATCTCCTCTTCCTGTTTCTTACCCCAAAGAGTACCATCTGCAGGTTTGGTGTGTCTGCAATCTTTGGTATGTGTGTGTGTGTGTGTGTGTGTGTGTGTGTGTGTGTGTGTGTATTAAATGCCAGTTGTTCTCCAAATACATTTAGATAGTAAGAGAAATGTTGTTTTATGTCAGGAACCTGTTACATAAAAATGTGTTATATAATGTTCAAATATATGCCATACAGTGAAATTAGTTACTGCTTTTTTTTTTTTTTTCAAAAAAATAAAAAGATAATAAACACAGGCTACGCTGAGTGTACTTAGCCTCAGATTCAGAAGGCCTGGGGAGGCGCGCGCCGCCCTCCGGGCTGTTGTTTTGAACTGTTGTCCTCGAGTGCTCCAGGAGCAGGGTGTGCGGGAAGCTGACCTCAATCTGCCACGGTAGGCTACTGCGAGGCTCTCTGCACACTGCCTTCTTGGGGAGGGAGCTGCCTTGCCATCTTGCTTCCCTACATCTCTTTCGTGTCTAAGCAGGGGAAGAAGCTCCTCTCACCCCCTCATACTTAGACCACCGAGGTCCTCTTCTGCCAGTTTCTTCTCTGCTCTCTACTCCTTTCAGTTCTTCCCAAAGGATGTGGCCTGGGACCAGCAGTTAGCATAGTGGCTATGTTGCTAAAATCCCATGTAGCCGACTGCGGTTCGAGTCCCGGACCCTGTGGCTTAAACTCACGCCGGGCGTGTGTGCATGCATGCCCAAGATCCTGAGAGAATGGAGGAGAAGGGATTGTGGTGTGGCCATCCCCCCTGGGGGGTGATTTCTCGCTTTCTGTCTCTCTGTCTCTGTCTGTCTTTCTGGCAAGCGCATGCACCCTATACAAAAACCTCTCCCCACCACCCCTCAAAAAAACAAAAACAAGGGACCAGCAGTTAGTGTAATGGCTATGTCGCTGGACTCCCATGTAGTCGACCGTGGTTCGAGTCCCGGACCAGGTAGCTTAAACACAGGCCTTGTGTGGGTGCGTGCCCAAGATCCCGAGAGGAGAATGGAGGAGAAGGAGTTGCGGCGTGGCCATCCCCCCCGGGGGGTGATTTCTCTCTTTCTGTCTCTCTGTCTGGCGAGCGCACGCGCCCTATAGCAAAAACCTCTCCAACAAAAAAACAAAACAAGAACAAAAACAAAGGATGCGACCAGCTTCGCCTTCCAAGCAGCCTGCTGCCGGCGGCATGGGGTTGACACCCCTGTGTCCAGTCATCCAGGTGCTCCAGAGTCTGACTCTTCCTCAACAGCCCTGCTCCCCTCCCAGCCGGTGCCTGAACTTTAGCTCTGCTCGCCTCTCCCCTCCCCTTCCTCAGCCCCCTTGTGTCACGTGCCCTCTCGCTGTAGTCTTGCTCAGGAACCATCTTGACCTGAAGGGCCGCTCCTTGCGTCTGCCTGCCTTGGAGCTCACACACTCTTTTGTGAAGCCTCCTCTGATGACATTTGTCCCTTTTGCTTGTGCATGTGCACACTCCATGTCTCTTTGTCACTTTGATGGCCAGCCCTTCGGTGAGAAATAAGGATACTGCGTAATCAGCAAATTACCGTATCTTACCTAATCCGAATGGCCCAGTCTCTTGTTCTCCAATCCTATCGGCATGAATAGTCTCCTCATTTCCACTCTCCAGTGCTGCCCGAGTGTTCATTGGAGTTCGCTGAATGCCTGCCACGAGGGTAGCACTGTGCTAGCGACCGAGGCTATGGCAGTGAACCAGACAGAGGCCCGTAAGGGCAGAGGAGGGCCAGCTCAGTGTAACTCCTGGACAGCAGGTGCTAGGACACAAATCAAGTAGAGTAACACCGTGGCGACCATGGCTGGTGGGGAGGAGGTTGCTTTAGCTGGATCATCAGGGGTGACTTCTCTGAAGGGGTGGCATTTGAGCTCAGCTCGGGCAAGATTCAGGGAAGAGCATCCTAGGAAGAAGGTGTGCAGCAAGCGCAAAGGCACTGAGGTTGGCAGTGGTTTGATGTTTGAGCCAAAGGGCCAGTGTAAATGGATGATGGGTCCTTGTGTACTGACTTTATTTTTTTATCCTCCCTGGAAGCCTAGTGTTAGAAAGGCCCTGTAAATACTTGTATATAAAATTAGAGCATTTGCCCTTGGTTACATATGGTATAAATAGCAGTACCATACTCTGCTCAGAGGGCTTTTAACAAAACATAATACATTGTTTCTATGCACTGTTGTATGTAAACAAATTAAGGGTTTGAAGGGCAAGTGGACTCTTAGCATGTGTCACCAGCCATTACCGTGTTAATGATGTTTCGTGCAGTGCTCCAGCCCTCTGAATTCCCTTTGACATGCACAGCCATCTTAAAGCCAGGTTTTGTTCCAGAAATTTATTTGTAAGGCTGTTGATGGAAACTTGGGGTATATTTTTCTATAGAAAAACAAATGAACTGAATAATGGCTTAGCTCCCAGGCAAGCCTACCAAAGCTATTTAGTAGGGACTGTAGCTTACACTATACCTTTCATATGAAAGTGCTGTTGGCGTTATTTAAGCCCCTTTGTTTCTAGACCCCTCATCTTTATAGCTTTATAGGTCATCAACAGTTAGTTAGCATCAGGGAGCCCATTTACCTTCGTCCCTTCTCTTACTTTTTTCTCAGTCAGTCAAAACATATTATAAAAGGGATTTTTAGGGACCAGCAGGTGGCATGTTGGTTGAGGTGCTGGACTCCCACATGGCTGACCATGGTTCGAGTTCCAGACTGGGCAACTTGCTTTCTCACTTTCCCTCTCTCTTTCTCTCTTTGATCAAGTTTAAAAAAATAAATAAAATAACTCGTTCAAAAACTAGAGGCTTTTTACCTTTGAGTCTTTAATATTTGTGTGTGCGTGTGTGTGTGTTGTCACTGGGCAGTAGTGCAGAGATCAAAGGAAACCCTGAACCAGGATCTGGGGGTCTTGGCCCAAACATTGACTTGCTGAGCAACTTTGAGTAATTTTCCATCACTGAACTTTGATTTCTCAGGTTTCCTTGACTATAAAATCCTGTGTTTTCTCACCGTAACTGGAAGACACACATAGATTTCATTATTCACACCTGTCAGATGGCTACTTCTGACTTCCTCTGGAAGAAGTCTATGTCTTGCAAGTCACGAGAGACTCAGGAAGTTCCCATGTGTGGTGCTCAACAGTTTACGCAGTCAGTACGAACCTTGGTTTTGATGTCTTTCCTGATGAGACGAAAGAAACTTTATTCTAGAACGCTCAGTCCAGATAAGATTCCTGGGTTCTGGCTAACTGATCTTTTATTTAATGATGCAAATAATTTTTGCTTGTTCACTCTCAGGGATAAAAATGGTGACGATGGTTCATCTGCCTCTGAAATATACTTCTAAGTGCCCTTAGGGTGTGCAGTGTGTCTGCAGGAGTGAGCAGAGCTGAAAGAGTTTGGGATCAAAAACAATTTTAAATGTTAAATGCAAAACTATTTTCAGTATCCTACTAAAAGGAAAAAAAAATGTTTTCAAGGTTTTAGATGACAGAAGAGGTTTTTGCTCCAAAGGAGAAAAGAACCTAAGGTTTTGTAGTGCTGAAAACTACCTGATCCTTTAACCAAGGACCACCCCTCCCTCCCCACCTCTGAGTTCTGTTTTTGGCATCATGAGCCACATTTGCCATCTGAGGGGTTTGATATTTAAATGACACTAGCAGCAGAGCTCAACTGGCAGTTCAGAGACGAGGTGCAAAGTGCTATGTGCGAATGTCCCCAGTGGATTCTCGAGTGAGGGATGCCTTGTTGGGAGTGACAGAGCACTTTTAGCACTGCCTCTGTCTGGCCGGTTGTAAATGGTGTTTTTTTTTTTTTTTTTTTTTTTTGGCTTTGTTCTTCTGTGAAGCATAGCAAGGAGCTGATGTACGAAGTTACTGTTCTGTGCACTTCACTTTGGACTTAGAGGGTGGCATGATACCTAGCTTTCCTGCTCGAATGCTGGGATACGAGCAGGGATGTGGCTTGTCTGGCTCTGCGCTGTATCCCCAGCAACTATGACAGTGTTTGTACCGAGTAGTCGCTCAGTAAATACTCATGTATGCAATGAGCGAATTCAGCTTTGGGAAAACCTCCAGTTGCCTTCACCCTCTGACAGGGTAGGCTCACGAGCTTGGCCTTGCAGGGTACTTTGGAGTTTAGATTGCCATTTCCTTATGGCAGCCGCGTTTTCCGTATTCTTCAAGGTGGCCAGATAGCAGTACCTTTTACTGAGGGTGAGGAGTCAATGGGCCGTGGCTGTCCCTGCCCAGTGGATGTTCATCTTTGTTCTCTTTAATTGGCTTCAAAGTACAGCAAATCAATAGCTGAGCCATATCAACGAAAAGGAAACCTCATGCTTATTTATCTGGGCATAGTACTCACAGCTATTTATTCAGTCAACAAATGTCTGAGGGGCTGTATGTGTGCCAGGCACCATGGTAGAACAGGAAGAAGAGCAGGGACAATTTTGAACCCAAGGAGGCTATAGTTTCATCTACTCATAGATGACAATCCAGGACCACAGAAAATGCCAGTGAAGTCTCTAGATGGCAGAAGCTACAAGGATTCAGAGACTACGGAGATCTTTGTGAGTGTTCCAGAAGCGAGGCGGCCTTGCAGAAGTGGCCAGGTGTAATCTAGATCTTCAAGGCTGGGTGGGATTTAGATTCACAGACAAGGGTAGAATGGGTACTTCTAGGACATGGATGGGTATGACATTGTCAGGAAATTTAAAAGTATAAATGGGAAGGGCTGGTTTGCATTCAGGGACATAAAGTTGTCTAGAATAAATGGTTCTATGTAAAATGATGGTGGGAATTGAAGTGTGGAAGATCATTCAAGGCCCAGGCCTGAAGCGTGTGACTTCACATGATTGTAATTGCCATTACCCATTGAGTTCTTGTAATGTTCTTAGCATTTCCTATGCATTCGCTCATTTGATTGTTACAAACCCCTATGAAGTTGGTGCTGCTATTATTGTTTTAGAGAGAAGGAAAGTGAGGCACAGAGCTTTCAATCCAGTAACCTGCCTAAGGTCCCATAGCTAAGAAGCAGCTGATCCAGGCTTGAAAACAAGGCCATGGAGACTCTTGACCTCTGCTGTCTGCTGTCTGCCAGCAGCCTCCGGATGTAGGGTGTAGGCTTGGTTGGGGGTTTTGAAGTTATGAGCTGGAAGTATACAAGGAGCTGTTTAACCCCTTCTTCTTCTTTTTCTTCTTCTTCTTCTTCTTCTTCAAGAGAGAGATTTTTGCTATAGGGCATGTGTGCTCACCGGAGTCACAGAAAACAAGAAAGCACACCTCTCCCTGGGGTGGGAGATGACCAGACTGCAATCCCTTCCCCCTCCATTCTCCTCTCAGGATCTTGGGCATGCACATACATGCACCTGGCATGAGTTTTAAGCCACTGGTCTAGGACTCAAACCATGGTCGACTACTTGGGTGTCTGGCGACATAACCACTAATGCTATCCTCTGGTCTCAACTCCCTTCATTATTATTTTTTAAATTAATTTATGATCATCATAATCTTGTTCCAACCCTCTTCATTTTGTAGATGAAAAAATTCAGCAGGGTTAAGTGGCGAGTCACGAGAGCAGTAGAGGTGGACAGGCAGTGGAGAACCTCTGGAGTAATTTTATTATGATGATTACTTTAGCGACATACCATAATTCACCCAAAAGCATTAACCAAGTGTTCCAGTTGGATTGGAGCAAAGAGAAACTAACTGTAGCAGAGACGTGATCCAGGCAGAGGGTGAGAGGGAGTCAGAACTGGGAATGAATGGTCAATTATGTTAATTGGCGTGACTGTTGCCAGTCAGCCTTCAGATTTCTAGAGTGCAGGGAACATCTGCCTGAGTGGCTGTCGCGTGCGTGGCTCTGCACCTGTGCTGTGACCGAGATACCTTAGTTCATGAATTCTCCAGATTCAAAGTGGAAGATGAATGTTTAAAAACAAATATGCACATTTTCTGTGAGCAGCCCGAGATTAGGAGTCAAATAACCTGCATCCTAGACTGCTCCTGCTATTTAATGGCATGTAGCTTAAGTCAACTCAGCGTCTTAAATTGATCCTGATTCCTTATCTGTGGAACAGGTGTAATAATTCCTGTCTAGCCTCTTACATTGTGGGCCTGGGGCTTGAGGGAGATAAGGGAACAAGAAGGTTTTTGAAGCCATTTTTGTCCCCTGGCTGCAAGAAGCAGCAGCACCATTTAAATAGAGCAGAGATGCACAGACCATCACAGGAGTATTCTAGGAGGGCCAGGGCATTCCCCGCCTCCAGGCATGGTGAGCCATGTGGCGCTGTCCACCACCCGGGTGCTGACGAGCACCACTTTGCTGGGGAGGGCCACGTTTTAAAGATGATTATGCATTTTACTCCTAGGGGATGGGAAGCCTCAAGCCTAGATGTGGATGGGAGACTTAGGCACAGATATCCATGTGAATCTGTGCCCCGTGGCCACTTCTTGGGATAATGATGGGCAGCTGCGAACCAGAAAAATAAGTATCGGAATCTAGCCAGCTGGCCAGCCAGGCATTCTTGGATATTTCACCTATCCTGGAGCATTAGGGCAGAAGTCCAGAAGAACTTTGAGTAGCCTGGGGGATTAATAGGTGAGCCAGCATGCTGTCCAGGTAATACCTGGTCACAGAGCCCTGTGCCAAGGCTTGATTAGAGATTTGCCAAGCCTTAATTTTTGTCAGTGTTACACAAGTATTTATTGCTATTATTAACAATAGTAGTACCTAACCTTTGACTGTTTACCATGTGCCAAGAACTGCACTAGGTATTTGAATGCCTTTTCTCATGTAATCCTCTCTATATACCTATGGGGTGGGTAGTGTTAATCTCATTTTCTAGTTAGGGAGACTGAGACTCAGAGGTGCCTCAGATGGCTTATGCTAGGTGGAAAAGCTATGATTCAAACCCAAGACAGTGTTATTCCAGAGACTACACTCTATTTTTTTTTTAAAGAATTGTTTTATTTAATTTTATTCATCATTATCACTTTAAAAATTTGACCAGCAAGAAGAGACAGAGAGAGAAAGAGTGAGAAAGCAAGCCACAAGGTCTGGGACCCAAACCACCATGGTCAGCTATGTGGGAGTCCAGCACCGTATCCACCAGGCCACTTGCTGCCACCACCACCCCCTCCCCAGCCGGGCCTGCCCTCTTAACTGCTGCGGTCTTCTTCCCCCCTTGTCCTGGAACCCCACAGTGCTTCGAGTCCCTGGTGTGAAGGTTCCTGCCAGTGCGGGGGCCTTTGGAGCACATCACTGGTTGATAGACTTGTTGCCACTTGAGGCCTCTACTCACGGCTCACCTTCCTCACAGCTCAGCTGCTGTCCTGCCAGCTACCCTGTGGCTGGTAAGCAGATGGAGGCCAACAATGACTACAGCAGAAAGACCAACTCTTGCCAGCCAACGTATGTGGGGGGATTTTACAGAGAGCCAAAGAGATCGCTTTAGGTTCATTTTTAAAAAACTGACTAGGCAGTTTGTAGCCTGCTCAATATTTTCATGACAATACTCATCAAAATCCGTCCACAGAAGCTTTTCCAAATGCCACGATCCTAACACCATTTAACCTGCCTGTGCAGTTTGCCAGGTAGCTTTTTATATATAATGGCCTGTCTCGTGTTTACCACAACCTCTGGGACAGACGGTATGACGTCTTTCGTGGACTGGAAAATCGCCTGGAGAGTTAAGCTACTGCCCAGGGTACCAAGGCTGATCACTGGCAGAGCCAGGACTTAAATACTGCTTTTCTGACTTCCATTTCCACTCACTGCCAAGTTTCCTCTTTGCTCTCTCTGTTGTGGATCTTCCTAAATGTTCCAAACAGAAGCCAACAGGAATTACTGACATGAACTGCTTTGTGCTCTACGCGGTACTAAATCCGAGGAAGTGAAGGGCCAAATTGATTTACCCTCTCTCTGTCCAGCGCAGAACACATACCTGTCTTTTTTGGCGAATTAATGGACAAACGGCCCCTCTAGCTTTCAGAATCCCAAGTCTTTAATAGATGGTAAAATGTCGAGTTTATATAATTTCTTTAAAAAGTTGACCGTCGAGTTCTTGGTCAGGAACACAGCTCCTATTATAACACCGTTTCCATGGAGACGTTAGTCTTGGCTGGCATCCTTTCAGCTTTCGGTGCCTTTTCTAGGAATGGAGTGAACTGCTGTAACAGAGGACTCGTCATGGTCGTCGCTTCAAGCGCTCTCCCTACTGTTCCTGCAGGTGGCTGGTTTGCTTTCTGGGTCCTCTTAGTTTTTCCTGTGACCTGAACATAAATCATCTTTGAGATCATGGTCATTCCATTTGCTCAGTCTTCTACAGAATTCAACTGTGTGGGACACTTTCTTGCATAGTTTTGAAACATCCCCTTTAAAGTATTTAACTGGTGGCAAGAAGTTTTGCTAGCAGAACGTAGAACTGGTTTCATTCAAGCTTCTAGTGCTGGTTGGCAAGTTCCTCTATTTTTTTTAAAGAATTATTTTATTTAACTTTATTTATGTATTTCAATTTGGCCAGAGAGGGACAGAAAAACAGAGAAAGTGAGAAAGCAAGTCACCAAGTCCAGAACTCGAACCGTGTCTGCCATGTGGGAGTCCAATGCCCTTCACCACTGTGCCACCTGCTAGTCCCGGCAAGTTCCTTTATTAAAGAGCCCCACAGGTGCACTGGCTGGAACCTGCTAGCAGTTGATTTCTCTCTCATGGACCAGTTCAGAGTCTATGGTCTGGGCCTAGTGGTTGAAGGTAAAAGCTTCACCTGATGGTTGAAAGTAAAAGCTTCTGGGAGATGTCCCAGAAGAATGAATCAGCGGGGTACACATCAGTCATTTTAGGGGAAAGACCTGGAAGTGGCAGATTTTCTTTTTACCAGTGGCCAGAATTTAGTGATACGGCTCCAGGTAGCTGCAAAGAAGCCTGGGAAATACCTTTAGTTGGTAGTCTGTGAGCCCAGTACACTGTTTTTAAGGATGGAGCAGAGAGAGAACGTTGGGGAATGCTGGCGGTGTGCTGTGTTGCTGGGGCGATGGGAAGGGATAAGTTGAATTTGCAACTGGTGCAATTAGAGTTGGGAGAATGACTGCTGGAGGGTGGAAAACAAGGCATGCACACAGAACCAGGACTCCTGCAGCCACCTAGAGGTCAGGGCAGCTCACTGCTCGGGAACTAGCACCGAGTGCTGAGCGCAATCTGAAAAATCCAAAGACTTTAGGCCTTCAGTCAGAGGAGACTCACCAGTGGCGTGGTACAGCAGGAAGTACGCTGGTCTGGGAGTCAAAAGACCTAGGTTTGAATCCAGCCTGGGGCAAAATATGGCAGCGGATGTTCATGCTATATCGAGAGCGTGGTGAGGACAGTGGGCATGGTGTGAGGCTGATGGATGGGGGGACCCTGCAAACCGCAGCTCCGTGGGAGTGGCACAGTTTCTGTGTTATTCACTCCGGTATTCCCAGCACCCATCACAGTGCCTGGCATGAGCACATGTGGGGACTTCAGAAAGTTCACGGAAAAATGCACCTAAAGTATGAGTTTATTTTATTGCCAAACATTTTGAAATCAATGCCTCGTTTTTTTCATAGTACACATTTTCTATGAACTTTCCGATGAGTCCTCTTATTTGTTAAACACAGTGTGAATCATTACAAGAGATGGACAAAAATGCAGTACCAAAGAGACCTTGATCCTCGACAGTCTTCTGTATCAGGCAGCAGAGAGGTTGTTCTGCTCTCTGCTGGCCAAGGCCTTGGGCCTGCACGTAAAACCAGGTACTCAACGAGAATGTGGACAGACATGAGGACAGCTCTCTACCGGGTAGTCATGATACACAACATCCCCTCGGCAAGGCCGTTTGTTTACTTCTCTGTGTCTTCGACGAATGTAACAAAACTGGAGACACAGTCCATGAGCGTGAACTAATCGTTTTGTAAACTCTGCTAGAGGGTGTCTGTGCTCTCCAGAGAGACGGAGCGGGAGAGGGAGAAAGGACCCCTGATGGAGAAGTCAGTCACACCGCAGTCCCTTCTCCGTGTCTCCGTCCTGTCAGGATTCTCAGGCACTTGTGCACATGTACCTGGCATGCTTTTCAGGTTCTGGGTCCAAGACTTTATCGCAAGGTCTGCCATGTGGGGTCCAGCTACCTTAACCTCCAGGCCACAGAGCTGCCCGTGAACTAACGCGTAAGTTTTTAGTGATTTGGTTCACTTGTAGATGTGAAGCTGAAAACCTTCCCAAGGCCATCACAACTTGGTTTCTTTTGTCTTTTTAGGTTTTTGCCATAGGGAGCATGCACTTAGCAGAGAGAGACAGACAGACAGACAGACAGAGAAGGAAAGCGAGAAATCACTTCCTGGGAAGATGGCCATGCCACAGTCCCTTCTCCTACACTCTCCTCTTGGGATTTTGGACATGCACATACATGTATGTGCCTTGTGTGATTTCCAAGCCTTTGGGTCATGGGACTCAAATCACCAGCGCCTTAACCACCACCTACTGGCTCCAACACAATTTGGTTTCTTCCATCAAAATCATAACATGAAGTCATAAATTTATGACTTCATGGCTTATTCAAAACAACGCACATTTACTGAAAATGTAATATTGGTAAAAGTATGTGAAAATGAGCTTAATGTTTCCACTTTGTCGATCATTTCTATCCTAGCAATAGTTAATTTTCTTTCTTTTTATGAGGAAATGAAGCTTACAGGAATAATCACTTTTGGGGTGTGTGTATATATATGTGTGTGTGTTTAACCTCATGAAGGGCTTCTAGTATTCATTTTTAAATTTAATTTGTTTATTGACTAAAATTAAACTTTTTTCTTGAAGTCCTTGGAGTATTTTTACATGGGTTTTACTGGGAAAAAGCAGGAATTGAAATTATATTCACAGTATGTTCTCAGATCTTTTAGTATATCACTCAAAGAGGAATTGAAGTGCATGACAATATGAACAGTGGTTCTTGCCTGATGGAGTCAGAGGTGATTTTTATTCTCGTTGCTTCCCTGTGGGTTCCTATTTTTAATAGTAAGCATGTATTGCTGTTGTAATTGTGAAAGGGCAGTTAGAAATTGGTTCCACAAATTAATAATTTCAAGCCAAATCAGGACTTTTAATTTCTGGCATCTCTGGACGGCCCCAGGTGAGCAGCCTTCTTTTTGGGAGAGTGATAAGCCAATTTGCACTCCACAGACCCCATTTAGGCATGCTGCAGCTTTGTCCAAGGGCAAGCTGGTATTTCCTCTCCTGTTACTTTCAACTTTTAATGAGGTCCAGCATCTCAGTGCCCTTCCAGCTGGGATATTGTGCTGGTATCTTCAGGGATTTTTTTTTTTTTTTAATAAGAGAAAACTAGTAAGGAACGGAGAGAAAAATTGGTATTTTCCACAGAATCTTACTACATTGAGATCCTTCTGCCCAGCTTCTTGGTTAGCTAGGATTATGGGTGTGCACCACCAGGCCTGGCCTATTTCGTTTGGGCCAGAACATGAACCCAGGCCTCCCGTGTGGCCTCAGCCATCATGCAGCCGTACCTTCCCACTTGCCCCAGTGTGGCCAGGCCAGGGAACTTTTTTTTTTTTTTTTTTTTTTTGCTATAGGGCCTATATGATCACCAGAGAGAGAGAGAGGGAGAAATCACCCCTCAGGGAGGATAGCCATGCCACAGACCCTTCTTCAGTCTTCTCTCAGGATTTTGGGTGTGCATGCACGCATGCCTGGTGTCATTATCAAGCCACCAGGTCTGGGACTCAGTCCGTGCAGCCTGGCCATGTGGGATCTAGTGCCTTAATCTGTATACCACCTGCTGACTCAGGGAACCATTTTAATGAGCTCTTCTTTGCCCCCCCAACCCCCCCAGCCACCCCGTCCCTTTCCTGGGGCACGGACCCTGGCCTTTGTACATGTGGAGACCACTTGCCTGGCTGTCAGCCTCCCTGAGGCGCTTGGCCACCCGCGCTGGACAAGCCTTTTCATATCACCCACTGCTTGGCTTCCACCCCAGAGAGCTTGGCGCTGGACAGACAGGCGGCGTCCCTGGGCATCCTCGCTGAGTTCTGTTTTGCTGCCCTGTCGGGCCTTGGGCTTGGCCGGTTGCCCCCGTACACTGTGTTCTCTCTTGCTGGAAACCCTCAGGACCCTCTGCTCTACGGGGTCCTGGCACTCTTCTGCAGACACTAATGATGTGTTTGCAGCCTTTTCCTCTGTCTTCCTTTTCACAGAACAAAGCCTTCCAAGCTTGTCTTGTACCTGTTTGATGCAATATGGAAAGTTTTTAGGTTATTTGCTTCCCAAAGGAGTCCGGGGAATCACTTGGCTTTTAGAGCTTCCCTCCCTCCCCTCTCACTCACAATCTGTGACTTTGAACCAGAGAACAAGTCATCATGCAGTGATGCTTTAATGCTCTCCCAGGCCCACTCGGAAGGCACTTCTGAGAGGCGGGAGCTTATTACTACTCTCACTCTTTTGTTTATTGTTACTTTCCTTTAAAAAGGTATCTACGTGCATGCATATCTAGGTACCAGGGGACTTCTAAAAGTTCATGGAGGAATGAAATTAAAGTATTAGTGTTTTATGCACAAATTAAAAAAAAAAATCCATGCAGTTTTTTCCTAACACCCATTTTCCACGAACTTTTTGAAGGTCCAGCAAATGTATGTTTTTGTATTTCCCTTGACCTATAACAGAGGGCCTGGATTTAAGCCCTTGAAGTGGTAGTGATCCTTTGAGAAAGGTATACTTTTTGTTCCAAATATTCCCTGGCTTTAGTTAGCTTCACAGTTTTTCCTTCTTTCTGAGATAATGTTGGAGTTCACAGTACTCAGAACACAGAGGAGCGTGCCCACTGGACCTGCAGCTTCAGTCACAGTCGGGTTCAGGAGGAAGCCTCTGGTTTCCTGCCTCGTTCTTATGGCTCTGTGGACTGTAAACAGCTCCTGCACCATCCTCCTCCCTGGGGGAGTGTTCGGAGCTTTGGATACATGGGTGCTGCTTGGCCTTGGGTGCCAAGGCTCCCATTGGGAGTGGGCCTGCTGCAGTCTTTACTGCCAGTGTCTGCAGACCCTCGGACTTGGCCACAGTGTCGTGAAGTATGCCCAGTTTTCTCTGGAGTAAGCATTTTATTTTAAAAAAGAATTTCAGGGACCAGCAGATGGCACAATGGTTACGCTGCCAGACTCCCAAGTAGTCGACCACAGTTTGAGTCCCAGACCCAGTGGCTTCAAATTCACGTCAGGCTTGAGGCTGGCAGGTGGCGTGGTGGTTAAGAGTGCTGGACTCCCACATGGCTGACAATGGTTCAAGTCCTGGACCAGATGACTTGCTTTCTTACTTTCTCTCTATATCTGTCTCTCACTGTTCAAATTAAATAATAATAATAATAAATAAAATTAAATAAATAATTCTAAAAAAAATACAGAAAACCTCACATCAAGCATGTGTGTATGCATACCCAAGAACCCAAGAAGAGAATGAAGGAGAAGGGATTGCAGTATGGCCGTCCCCCCTGGGTCATGATTTCTTACTTTCTGTCTCTCTAACTGTCTCTGTCTCTCTGGTGAGTACACACGCCCCAAAGAAAAAATCTGTCTAAGAAAGAGTTATTTTTTAATTAAAAAGAATTTCATCTATGAGTTTCCTATAGTTCATCAAAATGACTCCTGTCTTTCATTGTGTTTTGGTGGATTAACACAGTGGCCTGGCCTTGGTCTGCCAGAGCTGCACCTAGCTAGCAGGCCCTCCTGTACCCTTCAGCATGGAGCCAGTTCCCTGTGCTAAGGATCCCCCATTGGAGACAAGACCAGCCTGGATGAGGCCACCATCCATTCTTTCAGCCTCCGTTGAAGGTCAACAGTGCCCCTGGCATAACAGGGAGCTGCTGGGTGTGAGAGGAAGAAAATGATACCAGTTCATGTTTTTAAGGGTTCTCTGGCTGCCCATCGACTGCAGTGGAGGATAGGGGTGGAGCAGGGTGATGGTGCAGAAGTCAGTTATTCTGTCCCGGGGAACAGTGCTGGCTTGGATAGTGCCACGGTCTGGTCCCCAGCCCCTCAACTCCCTGAACCAGGAGCCTTTCCTTCCAGGCCCTGTTGAGTTCCTGCTGTGGGCTGGTGCTGTTCACTCCACCCAGAATTCTCTCTTTCCCAGTTCTCCTATCCTGGCAGCTCTGCCTCTGTCCAACGAGTGACCTCAGGCAAGTTAGCAGATCTCTCTGGAGCCTCGCTCTCTTCATCTCTGAAAGTGATCACCAATGGAACCTACCTCATGGGATTGGGAGGATACCACAATATACGGTTGAGTGTGATCCTTGCAGTAGCCTCCAAGGCGGTCTTCTGCTCCCAGCCTTATCCCACTGCTGCCTCCTCTGTGTGGTGATCCATCTGGTGACCAGGTGGTCACGTCAGGTCAGCCCTCTGCCCAGAACCTTCTCAACGGTAGCTTCCTGTCTCGCTCAGAGGAAAAGTCGAATCCAACATGGCCCACTCAGCTTCCTGGTACTTGCATGGCTTTATCCCTGGGCCACGGGGCATGGTTGAGGTTGGGATCTGTGCAGGTCATGATGGTGCCTGTGAGTGACGCCCCCCACCCCCCCATTTAGGCAGTGCCCAACTTGTGCATCTGTACACACTGATTCTGCCTGCTCCTCTGTCAGGCCACTCCAGTCACACCAGAATCCTTGCCGTTCAAACATGCCAGGCATGCTTCCTGTCAAGCTCTTTCCACGGACCGCTCCCTCTGTCTGGAACATTCTTCCTCATGTCTGTGTGACTATTGTTCTACCTTCATCAGGTCTTCTCTCAAACACCACCCTGTTTAAATTGTACCACCTCACCCCCCCGCCCCCTGTTTCCTCTTTGTCTTTGCTGGTGAATTTTTCTCCGTCTAACATCATGTGCATTTTGCTTGTTTACCTGGCTTGCTGCCTGTCTTTTCTCAACAGGAGCCATGCTCTGTGAGGACAGGCACTCGTGGTCACGTCATCCACTGCCCTGCTGCCCATGCCTGGAGTAGCACCTGGCAGGAGGCGCTCGCGATGAGCCAGGAGTGGGTGTGACAGCAGGTGACGTGGTGGGTGCGGGGCTTGGCACCCTGCGAGCCCCCCATGTTGGCTTCCATTGTTCTGTTGTTGATGACTGTCCTTTGGGGACTGGCCTAAATGTGCTTTCTCTGAGTGCTTCCTCAGCCCCTCAGGTTGATTCAGTCACCACGACTGCTAGCCTTCTTTCCCCTCCGCTCTGTGCCTTTCCTCTCAGCTTGGCCTTTACCGAGCCATATCGGCATGGCTGACCTTATGCCTTTCCCTGTTTGGGTCTGAATTCCTGAGGGGCATGGGCAGCTTGCCCGGATTTCTGTCCCGAGCACCCTGAACCACCTCATCAGTGTGGGAAGAACTCGGGACGTGTGTGTTGCTGGCAGCCCTGTAAGTAGAAAGAGCCCTTCAGCCGGCAGGACCCTTGCAGGGGCCCTGGCTCCACTCGCCTCCTGCTTGTACCTCCCTCCCAGGGGTATCAAGGCAGAGTTTGACAACCACTTAAGTGACAATCTCAAATGTATCTGGGTGACCTGATTGTTCCACATGTGAGAATCTGGTTCTGTGGCTACCTGGGCTCGCTCCAAGGGGTTAGGATCATTCCAGTGTGAGTAAGACCAATGTGTTAGGGGGAGGCCAGGAAGAAGGGCGAAAGACCTGAGCTGACCTTGGGGTTTAGGGACAGGGGAGAACATGGCTTTGGGGGTGGCATACAGGACAGGAGAGCAGCCCCTGCCTAATCTGGAGGTGTTAGGTAGATGGTTTGGGGCCAGAGAAGAGAGGACTTTAAATGCCAAGGCAATGGCTTGAGCCTTTTCTATTTGGCAGGAGGGGTCCACGCTGAGGATTCTGATGAAGTGGGAGGTGGGTAGGAATCAGTAGGGACGGCATATGGAGAGACACTCAGGAGCCATTTCCCTCCCAGGGTGGAGTCATCATGTGGGACCTGCACGTGGCACGCAGAAGCCACGCTCTCAGAGGTCAGCCTTGGCACCCTTGAGACAGTAGAGTTTCAGCTGAACCTACACAGGGGACTTGGCCAAGATGCTTGGTCTCTTGAGAGTTAACTTTCTTTCCCTGCAAGGTCAGCAGGAGGCACGCTAAATCCCTCCTTCCTTAGGTCTCGGGAAGGGCTGAGCCATCAGGGGGAGCCTGGTGGCCACACTATGCAGAGGGTAAGACATACCTTGAGTGTCTGAGGGGTTGACAATTGTTCTCTCATCGAGGGATCGATTCATTCTGCAGACCTAGGGAGGGTTCTCTTGCAATGTCCCTTGCTTGCTTTGGGGTGGGATTCCTGAAATGACCTCTACTACACTGAGCCCTTCTGCCTTCCACTCTGTGATCTAAAGCGGGGTCCCTGTTCTGTGCTCAGGGCTCTCACGTCCCTGTGCCTCACACCTTCTCCCTGGCCCTGTTCTCTGGTATTTTCTCTTAGCTTTCCCTGAATCTTCCTTGCATCTGACCTCACACCCTAGGCTTACCCCATCCAGGGCAGCTCTGGTTGCATGGACACGTGTATCCCTACAGTTTCCATCCTCTTTACTCTTCACATCTTATCCCGGGCCATTCCCACGTGACCCCTTTGTTTCCCATGCGTAACGGTCTATCACCGAAATATCTTCAGTGAGCTCCAAGCTTGTTATGGACCATTTGGATTGCTTCTAATTTTTGCTCTTCCAGCTAATGCTGCATTAAGCCATCTTTGTGTATTACAGAAGCATTTCATTAAGTTGGCATTTATCTAGCTAATGGCAGTGGCCCAAGATTCCAGTGCAAATCAGAATTTCTTTCTTTTTCTTTTTCTTTCTTTCTTTCTTTCTTTCTTTCTTTTTTTGGAAAAGGTTTTTTGCTCTAGGGCGCGTGTGCTCGCCAGAAAGACAGAGAGAGACAGAGAGGTAGAAAGCGAGAAATCACCCCCCAGGGGGGATGGTCACGCCGCAATCCCTTCTCCTCCATTCTCCTCTCGGGATCTTGGGCACGCACGCACACGCGCCCGGCGTGAGTTTTAAGCCACCGGGTCCGGGACACGAACCGCGGTCGACTACATGGGAGTCCAGCGACATAGCCATTACGCTAACTGCTGGTCCCAGAATTTCTTTCTTCAAGAAGAAGGCCTGCAGGGAACCAGCAGTTAGCGTAATGGCTATGTCGCTGGACTCCCATGTAGTCGACCGCGGTTCGTGTCCCGGACCCGGTGGCTTAAAACTCACGCCGGGCGCGTGTGCGTGCGTGCCCAAGATCCCGAGAGGAGAATGGAGGAGAAGGGATTGCGGCGTGACCATCCCCCCTGGGGGGTGATTTCTCGCTTTCTGTCTCTATGTCTCTCTCTGTCTGTCTGGCGAGCGCACGCGCCCTACAGTAAAAATCTCTCCAAAAAAAAAAAAAAAGAAGAAGGCCTGCAGAACATGTTAGTAATTTACTTGGCATGCTAGGAACCATCTCAGTTGTGTTCTTCATGAATGAAGATGCAGGGTAACAGTCACACGAAAATAGATCCACGTGAAAGGCTGCACGTATACAAGGGATTCGTGACTTGTTTTTCCCTAAGTGTGGACGTGAGCTAATCCCTCCTTTTAAGGAATAATCTACCTGCACAAACGGAGGAATTCTGTGTCCTTACATCTGAGGCTTTGATTAAAACGATAGCAAAATAAACAGTGGCCTCCTTCTTCAGGACGTTTTTTAGAAATGCCCTAACACGAGGAAAGGTAAATAGGACTTGCGAGAAAACACATCATGCCCTTGGCCTTTTCCACGTGACCCCTTCACTTCAGCAAGAGTTGGCCTGTCGGGATGTGCTGATAGCTTTGGAAGCAGGTTGCAGACTTGCGAGTGGATCTGGCTTTTAGTTGGCCATTAGGAAATGGCTAGAATGAAACTGACAAACAGCCACTACCACTGTGGTCCCCAGGACTGCGTCAGCTGAGCCCCGTGTTGGCTTTGGGGTGACAGGGAAGGCTTCCTCTGACTGTCGACTGGTTGTCATTTCTGTCATTTCAGGCTCTGGCTGTTGGTTTTGTAGACCCATGCACTAAGCCTCACATTTCAGTTTAATCCAGTCAATTACTAAGTCTTTACACTGCATAAGGCGGCAGCAAATAAAAATGTGGGGAGACAGTATTTAAAGCACTGGACTTCCACATGGTCAACCATGGTTCGAGTCCTGGACCTGGTGGCTTTCTTTCTTTCTCTCATTCTCATCCCTCTCTGGTGAGCACGTGTGCCCTATGGCAAATTAAAAAATAATAATAAATAAAATTAAATAAGTAAGTGATTCTTTTTTAAATGTAGGGAGAAAGAACCCAATACACCTCTGCTTCTGAGGAGCTCATGACCTAGGAGCAGAAAGGATAACACGAGTTTAAAACCAGTGATGAAGGGACCAGCAGGTGGCACCGTGGTTAAAGTGCTGGACCCCCACATGGCTGACTCTGGCTGAGTCCCGAACCTTTCTCTGTCCCTCCCCAGCAAGGACATGAACCCTATGGCAAAAAAACCTTAAAAAATAAACATAAATAAATAAAAACCAGTGATGATTTAAGAGATGATGAAGAAGGCCTTGGGAGAAGCAGCCCCACCCATTTAGAAGAGACAGTCCTTCTTACTGGGGAGTAGGGACCAGGAATCAAGAAAGGGTTTATGGAGGTAGTTGCTTTTGTCGGCACCTTGAAGGCCTGGCTGAAATGAAGGCTTTCATTCCCAGAAAAGGTGAAAGGCCTGGCTAGAGGAGGTGGAGGGGGAGGGCATGGGCTCTGCGTGGGGTTTGGTGGAGCATCGGGCCTGCACTTTATGGAGTGCATCAGGTGCCAGGTGTGGCTCTGAGAACTTCGTATGTAGTCACTCATTCACTCCACACAGTGGCCCACATGAGGTACTCTCAATGTCTCCATTTCACAGGTGAGAAGCTACGCTATGGAGCAATTGGGACTGACAGATGGCATAATGGTTACGTCACTCTGGACTCACATATAGTTGGCCGTGGTTTGAGTCCCAGACCCGGTGCCTTAAAACTCACACCAGGTGCATATGCATGTGTGCCCAAAATCCCGAGAGGAGAATGGAGGAGAAGGGACTGTAGCATGGCCATCCCCCTGGGAAGTGATTTCTCACTTTGTATCTTCTGTCTCTGTATCTCTGTGTCTCTGTTGAGTGCATTACCCTATAGCAAAAAATCTCTTTCTAAAAAAAAAAGAAAAACAATATAGCACAGTGAATAAACTGCCCCAGATCACACTGCTACAGAGCCAAGATGAGACCAGTTCACCTGGCTCCAGAATCTAAGTGTGAAACTGTCCCATCCCTGACGTAGGAAACAGTAAAGTGGACAGGTACCCTGTGTTTGGGAGCTTGGAGCATCCATGTTTAGGAGTGCAGAGGGGCTGGAGATGAAGATGAGAGGCATTGGAGAGGTGGGAACAGGGGTGGGGAGGTGAGAGCCGTTGGGGTCTTAGGAAGAGAGATTTTCAAACAGGGTTTTGTTAGCAAGGGCCAGGGCTGCAGAAAGTTCCTGAAGTTGAAAGCTGACCTCAGGTGTGGGCCAAGGAGAAGCCTGTGAGGGCCTCTGGAGACGGGCAGCAGTAGCAGACAGGAGGAGCTGCCCCTGGGTCTCTCCTGACTGTGTGATACTGGTGGCTCGAGGAGGGGGACGGTCATTAACTATCATTGTCTGTGTCGTCTTCTCTGTCGAACGCGGTGAGCGTGACAGGGGGCAGGTGAGAGCTGGCGCTGCTAATCTGGCAGACCAGGGGCTCCTCTGCAGCCTAATGACTCCGGGAAGCTGTTTGCAACCCCGAGGCCCACGTGTGACCCCCTCATCTGGACGCTGTGGCAGTCGTTCCTTCTCCTGGGAGATTGGGCCATGCGGACTCCACGCGTGGTTTACTTGAATTCCACTTTTATAGCCTTATTACCTTGTCCCCATGATGCAAGAGGCCTCTCTTCTCCAGCTTTGCTGTGGGAATGATTTCTTAAAAGGCACAAAGCGGTCTCTCCTGGCCAGGATGCATCCTCTCCACAGCAGCGTGCCTCCGCAGGTCTGCGCACGTGCTGCAGCACCCCTGCCACCACTCCTGTGTCCCTGTGCTCACTGACAACTTCTAGGCAGCTCTGGAATCCCACGGCCTAGGTATTGGCCATGATTTCTTCCAGAAGAGGTCACGCACGTAGATATCCACTCAACTCCTTCCTCTCTGGAATGTCTCTGTAGCAGTGACGTACTAGGGCCCGATTCCCAGCCGTGCCCCTTGGTCGTGAGTTGATGACGACAGCAATTAGTGTATATGGAGCCTGTGCTGTCTCAGAGCACTGGGTTAAGGGATTTATATCTTAACCATTCACAACCCCTATTCGTTAAGTGCTGATACTTCCCCATTTTATAGATAAAGAAAATGAGCCTTAATGGATGGAGTAAACTGCCCCATCACACACACCTAGTAACTGGCAGAGCTGGGCCTCAGCTAGGTCTTTCTGAGCTCACTCGTTTTATTCATTTAATACATGACTGTCTGCCACACCCCAGGAACTGTTTTAAATCAGACTATACAGCAAAGAGAAAAGGAAGGCAAATGTTCCTGCCTGCAACTTCCATTCTAATTTGGGAAGACAGAGAGAAATAAGAGTGAATGAAATGTACCTTATGCTGTGTGACTGTGGACACACGTACAACAAGGAGCCAGCGAAGACGTTGCCCACAAGCACAGAGAGCGGTCTCTTGCATGTTGGGAGCGTATTAATCAGAGTGGTTGAAGCAGGCCTCATTGAGAAGGAGCTGGATTGTTAGGTTAAGTAGCCAACCCCCAAATCTCAGTATATCGACACAATATACCTGCATTTCTTACATGAAGTATTCCTACGTGGCTGCTCCTGGTGAGAAGGCATCCTGCCTTGTGGTCACTGAGGAATCCAGAGTCCTTCTACCTGTGTCTCTGGCCTCCTGAAGGCTCACACATTCCTCTCCATTTGGCTGGAATATGAGGACAGAGAAATGTGGGCTTTTGTGGGAAAGCTGTTAGGCACCAGTCTGGAAGAAGCCTGTGTGCCTCTCACCCATTGGTCAGAGCTCAGTCACGTGTTCACTCCTAACTGCAAGGGAAACTGGGAAATGAAGTCTACCAGGTGCCCAAGAGGAAAAGGAAATGGTGAATTCATAGCATAGCGTATGGCATGGTGGATGAGGAGAAGGGAGCTGTGTATTTATCTGGGGAAGAGCATTTTACACAGAGGGAACAGCAAGGCAAGGCCTGCCCGTGCAGCTGGAGTGGGCTGAGGAGGAGGAAAGGAGAGACGTAGAAGGGGAGGTGGGGAAGAGGGGGGTATCGAGTTCACTGGAGGACTTGATGGCACTGTGCACGTCAGGTGGAGCCAGGAACCTTCGAGGGCTTGGAAAGAGAAGTGGCGGGATCTGAGTTGCATCTGGAAAGGATTGCTCTGGCTATGACTAGACTGAGGAGCCAGGAGGACGCAGGGAGAGAAGTGGGAGGCTCTGGCCATCATCCAGGTAAGTGATGGGACTGGCTGGTCCTGAACAGCGCCAGTGGAGGTGGCGTTGTATTCCGAGTTGAGGTCTTTTCTGCAGGTGGGGCAGCAGGTTGGGCTTTGGGGTTGGGGAGTAGAAGAATGAGAGGAGTCCAGATTATTCTGATGTTTTAGCATTTGCCTAACGAGTATTAGCCTCACAGGTATAGAGAGGGAACTTTTTGGGAAAAGGTATCTGAATGTCCCCTGGGCCCTGGCCTACCCGCTACGACCTCTTTTCCTCCACAGCACGCTCTTCAGCACAGACTACCGATTCTCAGTCATTGTAGACTTAGGGCGAGAGCAAGGGCACGTGTCAGCTTGCTGGCACACAGCACACGTGGGGTCTCACAGCATCGCCTGACATTATGGGTCGAGCCTTGGGACCCCCTTGGGGTAATGTGGCAGGGACTCCCGCTGGATGGCGAGGGATGCCCACAGGAATCACATCCCATCGCTGCTGTCTGCAGATACTAGCAAGGCCCTGGCTCTTGCCTAACGACTTAAGTGTGTTTGGGAGTGGGTATTGAAACCGGTTCCGTGGTCCTTCCTTGGCAGCCATGCCCCAAGGCAGAAACTGCAGATGGAACTGTAACTGACGTGGTCTTACTAGCAGCGTGCTGGGAAGAAGGGCCATGGCAAGAGGGTAGGCCATGAACTGTGGCAGTAAATATCGCCTGCTCCTGGGTGCCAGGCACCGGCTGGAGCACATCTCTGCCCACATGGCAAAGATGGACCCATGTGGCAAAACCATAGAAAGATTCGTTGGGGAAAATGATCGTTACTCCTAAGTCTGTTCTTTTTTAGTGATTGTGAATGGTATTGTATTTTTCATTTTGGTGTCTATGTGTTCGTTGCTAGCATGTAGAACACAACTCGTTTCTGTACTTTCATTTTATATCCTGCATATTCGCTAAGCTCACTAGTTAGTCTTACATACTTTTTTGGCTTATTCCTCAGGATTTTCTACCTAGATCAGTGTCCCCAACCTCCCCAGCACCCGGGACTGGCCTTCTGGAAGATAATTCCTTCACAGGTTTGGGGGACAGGAGTGATAGTCTCAGGATGATCAAGTGCACCACATCCACCATGCACCCCATGCCCCCCACTACCACCGTGCAATATATAATGAAACAGTCACATAACATGGGTTTTCCCCTGAGAATCCAGTACCCCTGCTGCTCTTCCTGGAGCCGAAGCCCAGACTGCCTGCAGGGATGGAGGTGGCTCACACATAGACAGAGCATCGTCACCCGCTGCCCACTGCCCTGCCGTGCAGCCCAAGGCAGGAAGAGGTGCATGGACCACAGGCCACGGACCAGCACCAGTCTACAGCCCAGGCTCGGGGGCCCCGACCTAGACAGTCATATCATTGCTTCCTCTGTCCAGTCCGTGTGTTTCTAATTTCTTTTTGTTTTCATCCTGCGCTGGCTCAGACCTCCAGTGCTATGCTGAACAAGGGTGGTGAGGGTGGGCGTCATTGCCTCGTTCCCGACCTTGGGGGCAAGCGTTCCACCTTCCCATGAAGTGTAGTGCTAGCTCTCAGTTTGTCATAGATGTGACTTGTGCTTTGCTGGTTGGGTAGGACCACGGAATTTTTTGTTTTTTGATTTTTTTTTCCCCTCTCTTTGTGTAGTGTTTGGCTGAAGTGAAGAGGTTACTATTAATAAGTGTTCTGTCTTGCCAGAGGGAGCTGATGGCAGAGCATTTCTGTCTCCGTTGTCTCCCTGTGCCTGATGGCATTTCTGGGTTGCTGGTTTCTTCAGTTCCAAGTCCAGGGTATGTGAGGAAAAAAGAAAAGCACAGGCAGCTCACCACCGTGTCATTCTTTGGGCTTTCTGGTTCCATAACTGCATGGACGCTGGAGTCCACCGAAGGTAGAGGTTCTGGAATGGGAGCTGGTGGTGCCAGCGGGCCTGCAGCTCCTTGGCTTCTGTGTGTGTCGGCGTCAGTCCTCCTGCTGCAGGCAGGCTGCCCTCCCCGTGGGGCACAGCTGCCCACAGCCTCAGCGACAGTCCCAGCCAACGGGGAGCCCCTTCCTCTGCATCCAGAAAGTCCCCGATTGGCCCTGCTTGGGTGACAAGCCTGTCCTTTAGACCAGTACTGTTGCTGGGGAATGGAGTACTTGGGTCTGGGCTGGGTCATGTGCCCACCCCACTTGGGGGCGGCCAGTCTTCTTAAGAGGAAGGCAGAAGAAGTGCACCTGGGGAAGATAAAGAAGACTGTTACCATAACTTACTGCCATGGGTCTGAAGAATGTGTAGTTAGCAGTGTAGGAAATCTCTGTAGATTAAGCAGAAGGCTTGTTGAATTTAGGTTTTATTAAAATCATCCCTGACACCGCCTGGGGTTGTGGTTGGAAGTGACTGGAGGAGGCTGCTGTTGTAACTCCGTAACTGCTGCGTGGCCGGGAGAGCTGAGCAGCTGGACTCCCAGGTTAATGTATTTGTACTTCACTTTCAATCACAGCAGAGTGGAGGGAAGGGCTGGAGTCTAGAGACAATTAGGCAAACAAAACTTGGTAACCAGCTGGAGGCAGGGAGAGGAGGGGCTTAGCGAGGATTCCCTGCCACCACAGAAGGGGGAAATAACTGTTCTCTGAGGGCTCACCTGGTCTTTGGGAGCTGGTTATTAAGTGATGGCAGACTCAGCCTACCTTTTTGCTTCTCGAGGAATGGGAGTGTTGCTGGCTTTTTGTGTTACGCTATCTGGTAAAGGCGGCTGACTGACTATATTTCCCTGCCTTCCAAAAGTTGCCTGTTTTTGAAAAATTGAAGAATGGAAGATACCTTCAGGTCTGCCAGGAGAAATAGATGGATAAGAAGAAGACGCTGGCCAGGAACCTTTATGTGCCTCACCCCCATCCCACTGAGCCGCCACCTGTCCCAGGACATCGGATCTACTTTAGAAACATTTGTCCCTTTGTCCTCATCCCTTTTAGGGGATTTAAGTAAAGAAATGACCTGATCCGATTCATGTTGTCACAGCAGACCATGGGTGGAGGGAGAAGTGGCACCAAGAACAGAAGCAGGGACACAGGGGACACCAATTAGGCTGTCACAACTCTAGAATAGTAATGGTGGAGGTGGTGAGAAACGGTCATATTCTGACTCTGTTTGAGGATTGGATCTGGAGTGAAAGAGAAGGGGAGGAGACAAGAGCGACTGCGAATTCTTTGACCTGGGCAATTGGAAGAACACTGTCTTAAACAGAGGTGGGCACGACTGGGAGGAGCAGGTCTGGGGCAGGGCGCAGAGTCTGTGTCGGACACAGTGTGCTTGAGACACCCGACTTTTCTTACACAAAGCTCTTGTCCTGACTTCTTACTTGACATAGGCACTTGGCTCTACTAGTCAAGAACTCAGAGAGGTCCAGGCTTGGGGACAGATTGGGGCGCCATTAGCATAGAGGTGATATTCAAATCTACGGGAAGGAGATGGGATCACCAAGGAAGTGTCAGAGAAGAGCAGGATAAGCCCTGCGGCACTTGGACAGCGGAGGTGGGGAGATAAGGAAGAACCAGCAGAGAAAGAGCAGCCAGCGAGGTGGGTAGAACCCAAGAGAGCGTGATTTGGAAGGCATGAAGAGAGTAGTCAAGCAAGAGGGAATGATTACCTGGTGTCGAGAGCTGTCAGATGAAAACTACTAAGGTATGACCAATGGATGGGCTGGTTTGGGACCGAGGGTTAACCTTGCAAATAAGCTGTAGTTTCTTCCCTAAAGGAGAAATTGTGCAAAACCAGATTATTTAAAATTTACTGGGGACCGACAGGTTATGGGTGCTTAAGGCACTGGTCTTCTGCGTGGCCAGCTGTGATTTGAGTCCTGGACCTGGTGGCTCACTTTCTCATTTTCCCTCTCTCTCGGATAAGCACATTTGCCTTATAGTAAATTAAAATAATAATAATAATAATAATAAACAACACAATGAAATAAATAATTCTTTTAAAAAATTGACTGAACTAAGTCGGAGAAAGACATGAAGCAAGTACCATGGGAGTCCAACAGAATGGAGTAGTACTTCTGGCTTTCCTGGGGAGGATCGAGTCAGATCTGCCCATGTGCTCACCATTCATTAATTGCAGGTGCTGAGAGACGGGGGGGGGGGGGGTTAGTAATTAGAATATATGTGCCATTTCAGTGTCGCAGATAAAGGGAGCTCCGGAAGTGACGATAGCAATGGTTGTGCAACAGTGAGAGTGAGCACAGTAACTGAACTGCACACTTAGAAATGGCCACGATTGTACATTCTGTGTTATACGAACTTGAATAAAAAGAAGAGGGATGGACAAAACGCTTTTGGGGACGAGCTTGTTTTGGGATACATTTGAAAGAATGGCATCTCAGCAGAAGGGCTAACATGGGGAAGCACGAGGAAGACACCCATCTAGAGGAAATGCCCCCTTTGGGGGAAACCACGCAAGCTGAGACTGCACAATCAGGCCGGGCCAGTTGGTGCAGGCCTGACTGCGGAGCTGGGCTTGCCTTCTTGGGTTCTGGAAGGCTCTCGAGGTTTCTGCCCAGGGGAGTGTCATTCCAAAGGCGTGCATTTAGATTTATGTCGTTAATCCTTCCTGGTAAACCATGACCTATTAAAAGCATTGGAATGGAGACATGCATTTCTATGATGAAAGCTGTGGCCTAGCAGAATTTTAGAGACCCAGGCTTGTGTTACTGAGCTGAGTAGATTGTTTTAACATCCCTATTACAGGTATTTCCTGAGGACTGCCTGAATTCCATAGTGCTCTGTCTTTCTTTCTTTCTTTATTGGTAAGAGAGAGGTTTTTGCTATAGGAAGCATGCACTTGCTGGAGCGACCAAGAGGGACAAAGAGACGGAAAGCAAGAAGTCACCCCTGGGGGGGGGGGTTGGCCATGTAGCAATCCCTTCTCCTCCACTCTTTTCTCAGGATTTTGGGCACGCACACACACGCACCTGGCATGAGTTTCAAGCCTCCGGGTCCAGGACTCAAACTGTGATAGGCCATGTGGGCATCCCGCAACATAACCATTTCACCATCTGCTGGTCTCCATAGTGTTCCAAGCAGTAGGGGTAAGGGATGGGAGGAACTGAGCCAGTTTCTTCTCTTGGAAAGTCCTCATTCTACAGATTCCTGTTCCTGCATAGAAGATTGTGACACTGCGTGCTGTGTGTTACCATAAATGTGTCACCAGGGTTCCGTGGAGCTGAGAGGAGGGGACAGCCAGCCTGCCTGGGATACTGGGGAGACTTCCTGGGAAAGATTGTCCAGTGGACCCGAAGGCTTAGCAAGGAGTTTTTAAGCAAGAAGGTTGAGATGAGCATCCCAGGAGATGTAAATCCAAACTTACTGCTACCACTTTAAAGACAAGGTATAAATGTTCTTTTATTTTTTTAAAGTTAAACTCTTATGTCATTGGCTTTTAGGTGGTGCTGGCTAGAGTGCATGCTTTTGGATCCAAGGTTAACTTTTCAAATGTGGAATCCTCGGCCTTCATTGGTAAGTGTTGCTTGCTGCCTTCTTACCAAATTATTGTCAAGGTTTGATATTTGGTGTTTGGAAGGAAGGGAAAGGTCATTATCATTGGAAGCTGCTTTGTGGAGATTGCCAAGCCTGGACCCTAGAGAAGCCTATCAGATGGGCTGAAAGGATACATAGGAGAAGTGAAATCTCACCAGAGGCTTCTATGGTAGATGCAGAGAGGGAGGTCAGAGAAGGGAAAGCCAGGGGTGCAGGTGATAGGCGCAGCTACCCTCGTGGAGAGGTAGAACCTTGACTGTGATTCGAAGGAAAAGGTAGATGGAAAAAAGTTCAGGGACGAGTGATACAAGGTTTCGGGCTATGAGACTACGGTGTAAGGTGTAAAGAAAGTGGCTCAGCAGTAGACCAACGGGTAAAAGCTAAGTCCAAGGGGGTTGTGGGCAAGGGCTTTGGCATTGGATTATTCTAATCGAGGGTCCTCAGACTGTTCCTCCATCTCGGTTACTCGGTCTGCTGTGGTAGCACGAAGGCGGCCACAGATAATACACCAGTGAATGGGTGGCTGTGTTCAGTACAGCTTTATTTACAGAGATCAGTGGTGGGCGAGATTTGACCCGGGGACTGCAGTTCACATTTCCTTTTCTAGGCCTTGAATGCTGGACTAAGGCATTGAGCCTTTATCCTGAAGGAAGTGAGAACCTGTTGAAATTATTTTGGGCCAAGAAGTGAAATGGCAGAAGTGACATTTTAGGAATATTTATCGGATAGCTGGTTATGAGGTGTGGGACCCTGTCAGGAGGCAAGAGCAGCAGTCCAGGCATGGGGCCACGTCGCTGATGGTGGTGAACATGGACGTGAAGGACCAAAGGAAGAGAGATTGCAAAGGAAGAACCAAGAGGATTTGTAGTCATAGACTTAAAGGACAAGAATCAAAGAAAATGAAAGCTTGCTCTTGGTAGGTCACAGTGATAGGACTGGCAGAAGTGTAGACGTTGGGGTGGAGGTGGAAGCAGCTGTCTACATAGGCTGAATTCAAGATGGTGGTGGTTCATCCGCAGGAAATGTCCACTAGACAACTAGGAATGCTTTCCTAAAGCCTAGACTGAGACACTTACGTCTCAGAATGGAAGACAAAGGGTTAAATAAACTTCTCCAAGATGAGCAGAGGGCTGAGCCTTGGGGAATGGGCATAACTTTGAGATGAGAGGAAGAAGGTAGACGAGACCCAGAAGCTATGGAAGGGGAGGATGGGCCATTAGAGACCAGGAAAAAAAGAATCTGAATTGTGATAGTCTCTTTAGATGCTGTGGAAGAATGGAATGTCACAAGAGGGGAAACAGGAAGAAAGGGAGGTGGTCTGGGGTCAGACATAAATGAGGGTTAAAGAGTCAAGATGCTCCTAAAATAGACCACTAGGCGAGAATCTGGGCCTCAAAGAAGGGAGACACAGAAGATTTGGGTATTTGCATGTCAGAGCAGCCTTTTCTCTTAGCTTTGAGGCAGACAAAACTTGCTGTGACCAGTTCTCATTTCCTTCTTTGGAGCCAAGCTGTGTATGGGAGGTTGTGTGTACACTGGGTTTGCGATTGTGTGTCTATGTTCCCTTTGAGGTGTGGTATTCATAACTCTGCCACAACTTGCACCATGGAATCCAGCCCATGTTCGGACTCTTGCCATGAGACAAGATGTGATATGTTGGGGAAATTGTTGTGTTTGCATAAATTGGAGAAGAAAATGGAGTGGACCAAAAATCAAAATAAAGCTTACTGTAGAGTCTGTACAAGCCTGGGAACTTGAGACAATTCCTGAAACAATTAAACTACATAGCAGTTTGTGTTCTGACTATTTTGAGTGTATGTACTTTGATTTGAATTTCAAGTCCTTTTTGATTTGGTTTGCATGAATATAGCAGTTGGAGACCTGGTAATAAAAACGACAGGTGGTTTAGAGCCACCATTTGTTGACCGCGCGTTAGGTTTCAAGTATTCTACATGTATCATTTCATTTCATCCTTGTAATGACCCATCACAGGAGAATTAGTGTCCGTGTTTCAACAATAAGGAAATCAAGTCATAAGGAGGTTGAGGAACCTGTCCAAAGTAACAGAGGATTTGAACCCAGGTTACACTGCTCTGGTTTCTGCTGCTCCCTGTTTTTGTTCACTTAGGCTGGAATTTTTACTCCCGCTTACGAAGGACTAGAGGTAGGTCAAAACCATCAGGTTAAATATGCAGAGCCCATGTTGGGTGTTTCTACTTCCTAGGGTCTATTAAAAGTGTGGAAGAAGTGTGGTGAGTCTGTAAGAGTCTAAGGCCAAACCTCAAATACTTCCTTTACCTGTTTCCCCAGGCGAAATTTTCCTTTAATTGGAGAAGCCTGCAGCCTTGGGTTTGGCAAGGAAATATCAATGGAAGAGAGGGAGTCGGCTTGCCGTCCTAGCTTTGTGGCAGTTATAATGTAATTTTTATTTAAATGCTTGCCATTTCTCTCCACTCCGCCTCAGTTTGTTGCTTTGTTGCATCTAGTGAACCCAGTGACTTGAGACAAGGTACTTAACCTCTGTGTGGCAGCCATTGCTCTTGGCACTGTAGTTAGAGAGGTGACACAGGACAAGGTCTCTGTCATCGTGAGACAGATGTCCTTAGACATGCAAGATACATAATGGGACATCAGGTGTGATCATGCTCTGGGGTGAAATAAAGCAAAATAAAAGGTGGAGAGTGATGAGGCTGATAGATCAGTTAGAATGATCAGGAAAGTTCTCTTTAAAAGAATTAAGTGAAGGGCCAGCAGATGGCGTAGTGGTTATGTCACTGGGCTCCCACATGGCTAACCGCGGTTTAAATCCTGGACCTGGTAGCTTGAAAATCACACTGAGCACATGTGTGTGTGTGCCCAAGATCCTGGGAGGGGAATGGAAGAGAAGGGATTGTGACATGGGCATCCCCTTAGGGGGTGATTTTTCACTTTCCCTTTCACTGTCTCTCTCCAGTGAGTGTATGTACTTTAAGGCAAAAACCTCTTAAAAAATAAATTTAAAAAATAAAAGGAGACTGTGAGCCTGATGGAGGGAAAATTCATATTAATGTTCTTTGAGATGACTACACAAGCTGAGCCTCAATGCTTAGTTAGAATTCTTTCAATTGGCTGCCATTGCTCATAACTGCCCCTTCCAGCAAGCCTCCCGTCTCAGGCCTTGTCTTCTCTGGTGTACTGAGTCTTCCCTTCCTGGAGCAGCGAGTGCCCACACATCTCCCCTGGCTTGATGTCTCCTGGTTCTCCTCCAACTTCTTAGACCTCGACCTCCACAGCCTGCTTTGCTGGTTCTCTTTTCTTTGTTCTTAGCTTCAGGTCATGCTTGGCCCCTTTCCCATCTCCCCTAGCATTCTGCTGGCTGTCTCATCCACCGCTCCCCTCTGTCCTAAAGACACAGATCTACATATGCAGTCAGAACCCCCTCCCAGCCCACACGCTCAGCTGTCTGCCCCGAGGGCATTTCAAACTTGTCTCCTCCTGGAGGGCTCCACCGTTCTCCCTGGAGCCTGTCTGGATCTGTGCCCCCTCTGTTGTCTCTACTTTTGGCGTCATCCTTGGCTTGTCCTTCCCCTTACCTGGCATTTCCTACTGGTAAACCACTTCTGAGAACCTCGTCATCTGATTTGTCAACTCAGTCCTTCTTTCTGTCTGCACTCCTTTGTTTAGGACTCACCTCCTGGGAGTTGTTATTTACAGCAGCACTCCTAATTGATCATCCTGTGTCTGTTATCCTCCTCCCTCGTCCCAGCGCCCACACACCTATCAACATGGAGTTTCCAATTCCCAGTTCTGCTTGTGGCTTCTGTCTGCTTAAAACTCTCCAGGAGCTCCTCACTGCCTGTGAAGTAAATGCTACGCTACTTTGGCAAGCATGTAGTCTCCATGTGCTGGCTTTTGGCCACCTTCTTATTTCACATTTTCCTTGACCCACATTTCTAAGCTCAGTCCAGCCACCCACAGCCATCACTTCTTGGTGCCTTTGCCATTGCTGGGCTCTGTCCTGGGAATGACCCGGCCCCCGCTCCCCAAATAGGTAACTCAGTTCCAGTTTCTCCTCACTCTTCTGGGCACTGTCCTTCCCCTTCCTGTACTCCTCCATGACCTGGAGGTGACCTTCCTCATAGCTCCCAGAATACCCTGCCCAGCTCCCTCTTACAAAGCACTTATCAGCACAACTGCTGATTTACTTATCTGTTATGCTCAGTAAGCTGAGCTCCTGAAGGGTGGAGACCACACACACACACACACACACACACACACACGCACACACACTCTCTTTGTTGCCAGTGCCAGCACAGTGCACCTGGCTCAGGAAGTGTTTGTTGAAAGAGTGAGGATAGCAAAGTCTGTTTGCATAGCTAAGCAACAGATTTATAGCATGATCCAATGTACGTGAAATTGGAGGTTCACTGACTGTGGAGTTCAGTGGGACCACCCCTTGTCTCGACTTCCAGTGCAGGACGGGTTGTGCAGGGCGTGGGTTTGTGGCCGCCCATGTGTCTGCCTGCACACTGGGACCTCGGGGACGTCATTTCTCTATATTCTTTGTTCCTGACCTTTTTTTTTTTTTTTTTAAGCTCCTGTTGTTGATAGGCTAATAATAACAATTCAAAATGAAAACTAATCTAAGGAATTCTCAGGGATGAGGTCCACCCAGCTTAGTCCTAGATGAATCCCAGATTTCCTTAATTAGCTATAATATGGATTCTTGTCCACCACAGTCTGACAGCCTTCTCAGTGAAGAATGCTTTCCTGGCTGGAAGGTCAGGGGATCGAGACGTTCTTTTTGGAGGTGTCCAGGGGCATCCTTAGCTTCACTTGGAACCTCATAAAGTCCTTGATCATCCCGTGTCTGTTGTCTTCCTCGCTCATTCCATCGCCCACACTCCTGTCAACATGACATTTCTTTTATTTTCTTTCTTTCTTTTTTTATTTATTTACTTTTTTGAGAGACTTTTGCTATAGGGCGTGTGCGCTCACTAGAAAGAGAGAGAGAGAAAGCAAGAAACCACCCCCCCAGGGGGATGGCCACACCACAATCCCTTCTCCTCCGTTCTCCTCTTGGGATCCTGGGTGTGCGTGCCCGGCATGAATTTAAGCCTAAGCTACTGGGTCTGGGACTTGAACCATGGTCGACTACATGGGAGTCCAATGACATAGCCATTACACCAACTGCTGATCCCGCAACATGACATTTCTAACTCACAGGTCTGCTGGTGGATTCCTCTGCTTTAAATGCTCCGAAGGGTCCTCATTGGGCTTGAAGTAAATGCTAAAGCTGCCCCCGCAAGCGCGTCGTCTCTGCTCAGGCTTTCAAACACGGGGGAGAACCCTGAGGACGAAGGAGCTCTGAGTGCAGGATCCGAGGTCCATGCCTGCGTTCCCGAGAGGCTGGCCCTGACACGAGTCTGGGGCACATTGGAGCCTTCAGACTGACGTCTGCTGTGCCTTCTTCACACCCCAGAACTGGGAAGCTGTGGCATGCAGCTCGTATTTGTGGGCTCAGGGTGACCCCGAAGGCTTCCCAGAGGAGACCTGCTCTCAGCACAGAGGTGTCCTGCTGACCAGGGCACTGAGCAGATTCTGGGAAACCCTCCCTGCCTTCTGGAACGCTGTCCCTTCCTGGGGCTTTCCATCAGCTGTTCCTCTGCAGGGAGTGCATTTCCCTCCCAGTCTGCTTAGTTCATGCTGCGCTCCGCACTCCGAGCTCTCAGCTCCTCTGGTGGAGGCTTCCCTGTTATCCATTCCCACTGTCATCTGCTGGGTCTCCCCTGCTCCCCACGGGCCAAGGGCTTGTAGATGGCTGAGTTGAGCACTGTCGTTATCACTCTAAAGACACCGCGTGAGGAGCCCCAGGCCTGAGCAGGTTGGTCTGGGCGCCAGCCGGAGCGTGTGCTCTTGCCCGCTCCTTGTACATCCAGGTCCCCCTACCTCATGTCCCAGTGTCCTATCCCTCTTGGTAGCACTCACCACAGGGTAATTTTCTACCTACTTTTGTGGTTATTAGGTTAATAAATGTCTTTCCAAGCTAGGGAGACCCTGTAAGCCCCAGAGGAGGCTCCTGAGCAAAATCCTTCTCTCTCTCTCTGCCTCTCTCTCTCGGCATATGTAAAACTTTGCTAATTATTTACTTTTAAAAACTCAAGAAAATTTATCCTTAATATAATTTTGTAGTGTAACAATAGGAATACTGTATTTTCTTCAAATATAAAGTTTATTCACTGGACACACTTTTAAAACAAACTACCTGGCAGATGGCTCAGGACTCCAGGCAGGTGCTCCTCCACAGAGCCCACGGCCTGCTGAGCCACCGCCCACCCACCTTCTCCTTGCCCCTCATACCTTGGGAGTCCGAGCTATGGACATAAAAAAGTCCCCCAGACCTCTGCTTTCTGGGGCTCACCGCTGGTGCATGGAGGTTGGCCCTCCCCACACCTTGCTGTCTCTGAGCAGCTGTGCTGAGGGTGCCTCCGCGCCTCGGAGGGTCTGTCGCGTCTGTCCACTCCTTTGCCCTTTTCTCTGCCTTGTCCCCCTGTCCTTCTGCAAGGAGAGGGTTCCTTCTCATCTGCTGGGGTCGAGTGGCATGGCCTCCTGGACCTGCACACGCTGAGAATGCCCAACCACTGCAGGTCCTGATGGTTGGTGTATCTGTGGTCCTTGTTCTCCTGGAATCCACTGGGACCAGTCCCGGCCTGCGGTCCTGGTGACAGGGTGGTACCTTGTCCAGTCTGGGCTCAGGGTCCTGCAGAAGGCTAAGGAGAACCAGTTGCTCATGTTATCTCATGAGCCACTGCCGCGTGATGCAGTGTGTGTGTGTGTGTGTGTGTGTGTGTGTGTGTGTGTGTGTGTGTGTCTGCACACATGCGTGTGTGTGTGTTTTGCATGATGTTTATACTCATGTAATTTATATCCCTGCTGTATTTCCCCCTCAGGGGTCTAATAGATAGGTCATAACTCTTCATAGAATCAGCATTTTCTCTCTATCTGAAGGTATCCCCCACTTTGGTACCTTAGCGACCACCTCACAGGGTTGTGGCTCTCAGAACCTCCCTTAGGCCTCATGGCAATGATTACCCCATCTAGACTCCAGCAGTTGGGCAGGGACTGGGCAGTAGGGACTGCCTGGTCCCTCAGGGCCCCTCAGGGGCACTGGGCCTGCAGGGCCTACAAGGCCAGGCTGGCCGAGTGCCCAGTGACTCACGCTGTGTTTGAGTAGGAAAAATAAGAGCTTAAAAATGGCTTCTGACCAAGTGGGGAAGGTGGACGTGGTGGAGGAGAAGGGGGACATCAGCCACACCCTAGGTACATTTGCCAGCAGAAAACCGAGATGGGCTGACATCGACCGTCTCCGAGACGCCGCCTCAAAGGGCGCCTAACACGCTGGTCCCGGGCCCTGCCGCAGACCTGCTCCGGAGTGTCAGCCCTGTGTCATTCTAGCGCTGTGACTCAGGACAAGCCACCTAAGCTCTCGAGCCTTGGTTTACTCATCTGTAAAATGGGATTGTGATAATAGGAAGAACCTTTGTAAGTTTCTTGTGAAGGTGAGATGAACATGTGCTTAATACTGTGTCTGGCACACACCAAATATCTGTTATCTGTTATGGTTATTGCTGTTTAAAAAGTATTATTGCTAATAATAATCGTAAGAAGATTTCAGACAATGTATAAAGCCTAAGATGCAGTTAAAGGCCGGCATGTACATGAGAAGGTGCATAGGAACAGCACTTGGTGAACTGCACATTCTGTCCAGATAGTCTTACTAGCACAGACGTAGCTGCTGTTTTGACTTTGGGAAAAATGACCAAGTTCAATTTTATGATGCCGAGTCTCAGTTCTTTGTGGTTTTACTTTTTGATTCGGAGGCCAGGTGGTCGAACAGGCCTACTACAATCTGACCCAGTGGCTGTGTGACCCACACTGGTGACCCTGGGTGGCAAATGCCTGCCCAGTGCCTGAAGCTACTGTTGTTTACAGGTTTTGATCGGGGCACTTCGTTTGTCTTTCTCTGTTTTGTTTTGTATTTGTTTGTTTGTTTTAGTTGACTATAGGGTGCCTGTGTGAGAGAAAGGAAAGTGAGAACTCATCCTCTAGGGCCATGCTGCCATCCCTTTTCCTTCACTCTCGTCTCGGGATTTGGGACATGTACATACACACACCCCACATGTTTTTTGAGCTGCCAGGTCTGGGACTCAAACCACAGTCAGCCATGTGGGAATCCAGCACTTTAACCTCTATGTCACCTGCTGGCTCTATCATGAGCGTTTAAAATAGTAGTTTTCATAGGTTCAATGGCAGTAAATCATGGGCAGTACTCTGAGTTGTTCTTTACTCTGGGCCTTAGGAAATCTCAAGGTTTCGTGCCTCGTAAGTATAAGCATTTCTACGTAATTTACATAGACAGCTACCATTGTCTCTCTAAGCGTGTTAGAAATATTTTCTTAATAATAACTGCTCAGCTCTTTCCCCCCCCTTCTATACCATTTCCCCATCTCACTCCATTTTTCTGAAAATAAAGTGGAACAAAATTAGCCATTTAAGAAAACACGGATACTTTGAGGCGAAAGTTGAAGCCTCCCTACTCCCTGGCTGCATCTGGCTTGCAGATGTGTGTTTCTCAGTGCTCATAATGTCCCAAAGCTTTGTCATTGTGGCTACCATTTGAAAATTGGTAGATTCTGTATAAAAATCCAGATTTCCAGCTCTTCGTGGGAGCCGGGAAGTGTGACAGCCCTGTCCTGCCCTCCCCACCGCAGGCCCTCTTCTGAGAGCTCGTCTCTCCTCTGCCCAGCCCTGCCAGCCCAGCCCAGCCTCCCTCATGGCCTGAGCTTGCAGTCCCCGCTGAGCACGACATTGCTCAGACACCGAGCGTCAATTCAGAAGAGAATTGTTTTCATTCACAACCTTGACCATGGGTAGGAAGGTATTTCACTCACCCAGCTGTCGTTCTTAGGATCACCCAAGCCGCTGTTTTAGGTTTTGCAGAGAAAAATGTGTCATGACTTTCTCAATGACACAAAAGTTTAGGTTCTTTTGGATATCTCTTCTCCATGTGGCTTTTCTTCTTCAACATTTTAAGTCTTCAGCAAGCTTCTATGTCATCATAATGTGTTGGATAATGCAGGATATAAATTTTGAGAGCCACTGTGTAAAGGAAGTTGAAAAGAAATGAACTGTGTTTGATTCAATAATTTACGCTGTAAATCTGAAAATGCTAACATACCTTGTCCTTTTCATTAACCCTCTCTTAAGGTAGCTGTCATCTGGCAGCATCTTTGAGAGGGTTTGAGCCTCTCAGGCAGAGAAGGCTCCCTCTTGCAGTCTTTCCTTTTTTTTTTTTAGGATTATTTATTTAATTTAATTAATTTGTTTGTTTAGTTTAATGCGACCAGTGAGAGACACAGAAAGAGAAAGGGGGAAAGTGAGAAAGCAAGCCGCAAGCCACCAGGTGCAGGCCTGAGCCATGGCTGGCCCTGTGGGTGTGTCCAGCGCTAACCACCACGCCCCCTGCTGGTCCCCTGCAGTCTTTCCTTAGAGGAGCCTGTGTCCCCTTTCAACCAGGGGTGTCAAGTGCTGCCGGCCACATGCAGAGGGTGAAGTGGACATTTGGCATCTGGGGGTGGTCTCTGAAGGGAGGAGTCTTTTCAAACACTGGTGTTTAAAAAATGATCATTCTAGAAATGTTGAAAAACTGTTGTTTTTTTCTTTTTGTCATTATGAAAGTAGTGTGGACTTGCGACAGATCCAGACAACACTGAAGTGCGTCGATGTAGACTAGAGGGTCTTCTCTGACCCTCTCTGTCCTCCCAGCCAGTCTTCAAACACAGCTCCTTTTGAGTTTATAACCTATGCTCCTGGGCTTCTGCAGTTGCCTGTGGGCACTCCCCAGCGCCTGCACCTCAGCCCTCTGCTCTGGCCCCAGAACACAGTTTGACTTTGCTTTTCTGAGGGTGGAATCTCTCCACGCATACCATTCGGCACATTTATTTTGCCACTGACAGTGACTGCATTCTCGCATTCTCTTTGCTAGTCAGTATGCACACTTAAATGTCCCTTCTTTTTTTTTTAATTTTTAAATTTTTTTGAGAGTTTCTTGTTTGTTTTGTTTTTGTTTTTGTTTTTTTGCTATAGGGTGCATGCACTCACCAGAGAGACAGAGAAAGACAAAGAGACAGAAAGTGAGAACTCACCCCTGCGGGCATGGCCGCCATGCCACAATCCCTTCTCCATCTCCTCTCAGGATTTTGGGCATGCACGCACACTTTCCTGGCATGAGTTTTAAGTTGCTGGGTTCAGGACTTGAACCCTGGTCCAATATGTAGGAGTCCAGCGATTTAGCCATTAGGCCATCTGTTGGTCCCAAATGCCCCCCCCCCTTTTTTTTTTTTTAGAGGTTTTTGCTATAGGGCACGTGTACTCTCCAGAAAGACAGAAAGAGAGGGAGAGACAGAAAGCGAGAAGTCACCCCCCCAAGAGGGATGGCCACACTGTAATCCCTTCTCCTTCATTCTCCTCTCGGGATCTCGGGCACGCACGCACACACACCCAGTGTGAGTTTAAGCTACCAGGTCTGGGACTCGAACGGTGTTCCCTACATGGGAGTCCAGTGACACAGCCATTATGCCAACCACTGGTCCTCCAAATGTCCCTTCTTATTTTTAACAGGTGTACTCCGTTTTACGAGTGCATTTTAAGTTCATTTAGTCATTCCTGTGTTGGTGGACACTCAGGTGATTTTTGATCTTTTGCCATTGTGTCCATTGCTGCTGTGGGCACTTTTGTACACACCTGTGAATGTTTGCGTGAGATTCCTTGTGGTATAGACACCCAGAAGTGGGACTTTGGAATAAATGGTTTGCCAGTTGCAACTTGAGTCAACATTGGATTGGCCGTGTCGTCTAATGGTGTTCATGCCTGTCCAAAATCCCGACTGGCTGGAGAAATGGAGAGTGGACTGCAGCATGACCCCACTGCGGAGTGCTCTCTCCCTCTCTCATCCTCCAGAAGGTTTGCACCAATTCATCTTTTCCCAAGGAACATCTCATTATGACTCTGATAACCTAGTTTTTGCTTCAATGTGTACAAGAAAAGTACATTTTAAAAATGCACAGATATGCCATCAAATGGCATGCTTGTCTTAGAAAAGCATTCAAAATATATACGTCCATAGATCTAATAAAATGATTCTCATGTCTCGGCTTGAATGTTGGTTATAATCCTTGCAAGATGGTAAAGATGTTCCCGAAGTACTGTAGCCATTTACTAAGTACCTAGTGAGGTTATGGGACCTGCCAGGCAGTCTTGCTGGGCTGGCGGCCCGAGCCGGCTCCCTCTTCCACAGCTGTCCCAGGGCCGGCTTTTCTGCCCACTGAAGGCTGCCCTGTCAGCCCTGAGCTGGGTCTGCATTTGAAGGGGCTGGACTAGGGAGTATCAAGCCTCAGCCCAAAGAGACCTGGGAAGGGGAAGTGGCAGGTGACTGCTGTGAGACTGGGACAAAGCGTTTTCCTGCAACGTGCCATGGAAGTTTCCTTTACCGAGAAGGGTGGGGAACGGAAAGGGAAGGGACGCTCCCAGACTTCCCGCGGGCACCTTTGTTCACAGCTTTCTCCTAGGGGTGCGAATGTTTAGGTTCATGTTCTGAAATGTTGCCTTAGCAGTGGGGAACGATCTGCAGATCCTCGGCCAGGGACCCAAGCTGATCACATGTGGTGAGGACTCCGTGTCCAGGAGCACCTTCTCTTTAGGAGGGGCGGATCTGAGAGATGGTCCCGCCACTACTAGCCGCTAGTGACCTTCTGAATTCCAGCTTCTCCAGAGACCCCTCCCTGGTCCTCTGAGCTGGTGTCTGTCCTTTGCACTGCTCGCCCTCTGTGGGCATAGCTCCTCTTCCGCCACCTCATTGATGAGGCTGCAGTGGCTTCGATGCCCTAAGCAATCCTTCCAAGAGGCCCTCTGTTTCATTAGACCCATGCTGGGCCATCTGGTTTTCTGGAAAGGGGACTTTGGAGTCAGGTAGATCTGGGTTCAGATCTTAGCCTCATCATTTATTTTTTTCTTCTTTTCCTTTTATTTATTTATTTATTTATTTTCAGTTTTGCCGCAGGGTATGTGTACTTGCGGGGAGGCAGGTGGGTGGGGAGTGAGAAAGCACCACTTGAGGGGATAACCACACCCATGACCCCCCCCACACACACACTCTCTCCTTTTGGAATTTCGGACACATACACAGGTGTGCCCAGCATACCTCTCCAGCTGCCAGGTTCAAGACTCAAACTGCACCATGTGGGATCTGGCTTCTTCAACTACCACACCACTGGCTGGCTCTGGCCTCGTTGACTAATAGTGTAACCCTTTGGCTGGAGACCTTCCCTCTTTAACCTCAGTGTCCCCTTCCGTACAGCAAGGACAGTCATTCTCTCACAAAGCCATACTGAGGGCCGTGTGGAGCATTATTTGATGTGCAGCACAGAATGAACACTCTGTCAATGGGAGTCCTCACTCATCCTGCTGTAGAAAGTTCTCCTCTGGGGAGACTCTGAACTGCTGGCTTCTGGCTGGGCTCCTTGGGTGAGAGGAGGATTACCATCTAAGCCCAGAGACGAGTCATAGATGATGTGTGTTCTCGGGAGCTCACTGGTAGAGAGCCCAGCAAGCAGAGACCACATAATGTGTGTGTGCAATAATAGAAATGGACTAATAAGAGGTAAGATTACTCCAGGTGGAGGAGAGTGGGAGAGGTCATCAAGCACGTGGGGTTTTGGAGGTCGAATAGGAGTTTTACAGGGGGCGATAAATCATAAATAGTTAACAGGGCACTCTATCTATTAGAAATGAAATTTTATTGTGTTTATGTACGTATGCTAACTTCTTTTGACTCCTGCCAATACACTGATGTAGTCCAATTCAGCTCCTCACTTTCCTTTTCCTCTCAGTTTGCCTCCTCCTTTCCATGCACCCGCCCCTCCCCAGCCTTAAAGTACTCAGCCACTAAACATCTCTTAAAAAATGTTTTCGTGCTTTGGTAATTCCCCAGAGGATGCTATTTCACGCTACTAAGGTTTTACAAGAGCTTTGCTGAAGCTGTTCTTTTTCCATTCCTTTTTCTTTGGTATGAACAAGTTCGTGTGCTTACTCACCAGTGAGCAAACTGCCACCTGTTTGATGTTTGCAGTGTGACTCCTGTCACCAGACACGTGTTGCCCACTTAGTCCCTAGCGCATCGGGACCTGGAAAACGGGCTGGTGTCTCTTTTTTACAGACAAGGTAACTGAGGCTCAGAGACGTTAGTACGCGGAATACCACAGGCATGAGTCGGGGAGCCACGGCTGAACTCCAGGGTCTCCTCCCTGTCCTCTGCCGTGCGCAGGGGCCCGCGCACAGTAGGTGTGCAGCCACCTTTGTATGAACTCAGGGGAGAGCTGCCATGCTCCTGTCAGTTCGCTTCATGCTGCACGTGGTGTGGACTCTGTTACCTCCTACCTTCAGTGGGGCCCCAGAACCACGCTGCAGGTATAACCAGTGAAAAACACGACACCCCTTCCCCCTGCTTGTGTTTCTCAGGTACTTGGAATCGGTTAGACTTAAAATGTAGTCGTTTGCCTCACCTCTGCCTTAAGGGATTTGGAGAGGAGAGCAACAGTGCTTCCAGCCTGGGAACTGGGAGCTTAGGTTCCGGGGCTTCCGTTTAACTGCGGGTACGTAGTGCCCCTCTCTGGCTTTATGGTCCTAGCTGCAGCCCGGAGCTCGGTGGGCCTGAGGCCCTGCCCGCTGTGTGGTCCTGCACACCCGGTGAGGCTGTGGAGTGTGCAGGAAGGGACGCCAGCGCTGGTGTTGCCTACCGGCCCTGGAATCTGGCTCCGTGACTGTAGGCCGGTCACTTCTCTGTGCTCCTGCTCGGCTGTGGAGGCTCCGGGACCTGAATGAGCAGCGTGGGCTTCTTTCCCTCTGACTACTCCTGAGTGTGTTGGTTCGGGGCTCGTGGGTGTTCGTACAGCTGAAACCCGAAGCCCCGTCAGATGCAGTGTTAATTACACCCCGCAGCACCCTGAGATCCTCAGCCCTTTTCTTGAAGTGCTTTCCTGTTAAGAAATCCTCCAGGGAAGGGACCCCATTGAGCTTCATTAGTGCCTCGGGACGTGCCTTGTTTTTCCACTGTTCTCCCCTTGCCGACAGCGACAGCAGCTGCCGGTGAGTCAGTTTGCGTGTAAGAGATTTCTTCACGCCTCTGCCGAGAGGCAACCTCCATTCACTTAGCAAATGGTGGCCATGCACAGGCGTGAGGTGGGAGGGGCGCAGAGAGGCGTGTTCAAGGGGCTCCCGGGGAGAAAAGGCGGGCGGTGGGCGCCGTGGAGGAGAGAGGACTGTGGCTGTCTGGCCAGGGTCAGGAGCAGCCTCGGCGAGCAGAGCTGACTTCTAAGTGGGACTCATGGGACTTGGAGGGGCCTCCCAGCGTTAGCAGTCTGCAAAAGGCACCTGGAGCAGGAGGCGGCATGGGCAGAGCCTCCTGGTGGGAGGTGACACGGTGGGTGCATGCCAGGGGCTGGGGTGAAGAGGTGGAGGACCTGAGCTGCCACACCTTGGCAGTCATCCACCAGCTGGTGAGCCCCACATCTTTGTCACCAGCCCGGACCTTTATCCTGAGCCCCCAACTCTCATGCCCACTGCCCACCCAGCAGCTGCAGTTTGATTTTAATGGGCACCCCAGCATGACTGAAAACGGGCTTCACTTGGTCTTTTAAAAAGAAGAAGCAGGGGACCAGCAGATGGCGTAATGGTTATGTCTCTGAACTCCCAAGTAGTCAACTGCAGTTCGAGTCCCAGACCCAGTGGCTTGAGACTCATAATGGATGTGTATGCATGAGTGCCCAAAACCCCCGAGAGGAGACTGGAAAAGAAGGGATTTCAGCATGGCCATACCCCCAGGGAATGATTTCTTGTTTTCTGTCTCTGTCTCCCCAGTGAGTGTATGCACCCTATAGCAAAAACTTATTTAAAAAAAAAATTGAAACAAATGAACAGCCTTCCCCATGTTATGTAGTGTCGCCATTTACCTGGTTTCCCAGGCCCAAAACGTAGATGCCACCCGTGACTCTGTTCCTGTCCTCATTCCTCATGTCAGCCGTTTGTATGTCTTAAGAGCCCTTCCTTCAAAGTCTGTCCCGGCGGCTGCCACCCCTGTCTACCTGGGCCAGACCTCACCACCTCCCAGCAAGTCATCCTGCTTCCCCGCTGACGCCCCTGTCCTCAGGTTTTCTTGTAGTCAGGCCAAGTGATCTTTTATTTTTTTAAAGAATTATTTATTTAATTTTATTTATTCATTGATTCTTTTTTAATTTGACAGAGAGAGAGAAAGTGAGAAAGCAAACCATCAGGTTCCAGACTTGAACCATGGTCAGCCGTGTGGGAGTACCCAGCACTTTAACCACCATGCCACCTGCTGGTCCCAGGCCAAGTGACATTTTTAAGGGTGTCATTCTCCTACTAAAAACTCTCCTGTGACTTTCTGGGCCCCTCTGAACAGGATCTAGACTCCCCGCCATGGCCTGCTCGGCCCTCTTCCCTCTGAGCTCACCTCAGCACTCTGAACTCCATTTCAGCTACTGTTCTTGCAGCTCCTTCTTTTTGCCCCAGGGTCTTTGCATTTGTTGCCCTTGGCCTGGATCCTTCTTCCTCCTCGTCTTTGCCTGGCTCACCTTCACTCCATCCTGGTCTCTGTCCAAGAATTCTTTCTTGCTTGTCTAAAGAAAGCACTATCCTGGGACCAGCAGACGGTGTTGTGTTTACATCGCTGGACTCCCATGGAGTCAACTGTGGTTCGAGTGTTGGACCCAGCGGTTTAAAACTCATGCCAGGCGTGCGCGTGTGTGTGCGTGTGTATGTGTGTGTGCCCAAAATCCCAAGAGGAAAATGGAAAAGGCATTGCAACGTGGCCATGCCCCTTGGGGGGGGAGGTGATTTCTCACTTCTGTCTCTCCAGTGAGTATACGATCCCTATGGCAAAAAAACTCTCTTAAGAAAAAAAAAAAAAAAGGAAAAGAAAGCACTATCTGTCCCTCCCTTTCCCACGGTCACTGTCCCCTCACCCTGCGCTGCTTTTCTTGGCACTCACCTCTCCCCGACCTCCGACTGTACCTTGTTTGTCTTTTTGTTCGTCTCACCCCGCTGGAACGTAATCCGTGAGGAGGGTCCTGGTGCTGTTTATCACAGTCACTGCTCCAGGGCAGGAAAAGAGCCTGGCACACAGTAGGTAATCAGAGGACATTAGATGGGATGGCTGAATGAGAAAAATGAATGAATTCAGACAGGCCTGCCTGCGGGCTAAGACTTGGGGTTTATCCCACCGGCAGTACGAATCTAGTGGGCATCTTTCAGGAGGTGAGTGACGTGGTCAGCACTTTTATTTTAGAAAGCCAGCTGGTGGCAGTGTGGGGGCTGGACTGGAGGAGGGTGGCAGCAGAACGGCTTCAGTGGCTGTTAAAATGGTCCAGGAGATTGTTGCTGAGCCTTGTGCCGGAGCTGTGGGGATGGAGCAGAGGGGACATGTGACAGGACCTAGAGACCTTTGTGTATTTTCGGTTTCTACGGCGATAACTTGACATAGCAATTCCTTTACAAGAAAAGCAGGAGAGGAAAGCTGGTCTAGGGAGAGGCTGGCGACCCTCCGTGATGCCCTGTCATCAGCGCACTAAGCCCTGGGGTGCACCCCCTGCTGTGCTGTTGGCCAGCCGGGGGGTGGCTCTGATACTCAGTGGCCTTCCCCATTCAGTCCTCAGTAAGTGGGTGGCAGTCCTCGCTAGCCACCAAGTTCCATTTTTCTAACTGGGTCCTTAAGTGACTTCATTGATAACCAAGGAACTTAAAGGCAGGTGCCTTGTGGCGTGCCATGGCGCCACAGGGTGTGTATTTTTCAATAGCCATCGTGCAGCACCACACCAGGATAATGTAACCCCGTGCGTACACAAAATGTATGTCAGAGAAGCACCAGAGGGTGACAGGACATGCCCCAATGTAAATCCACACCATAATTTTTATTTATTCAGAATGCTACCGTGGGTGCATAATGAAGTACACATTTATAAACACATTATCTGTAGTCTCACGTGATTGTGAACACACAGTGAAGTGACACTACCCCACTGTGGGAACAAGACAAAGACCGAGAAAGGGATTCCGGAGACTCACAGAACGAAAAAGGGGATCCCCATGCTGCAGACCTGGTAGTAAGTCCCAGCGGTCATTAAATAGGTCAGGCATTAAGTCATTAAGTGAGATGTGGCTGTAATCAACATGGTGGGACCAGTGAGTGTTAGTCTTTTTTTTTTTTTTTTAAGAGAGAGATTTTTGCTATAGGGTTCACGGGCTTGCCGTAGAGACAGAGAGATAGAAAGCGAGAAATCACCCCCCAGGGGAGATGGTCACACCGCAATCCCTTCTCCTTTATTCCCCTCCTGGGATTTTAGGCATACACCTGCGAGAGTTTTAAGCTGCTAGGTCTGGGACTCGAACCACGTTAGACTACATGGGAGTCCTGTGATGTAACCATTACACCACCTGCTGGTCCCTGTGAGTGTGAGTCTTCTTCCTGCAGGTGGGCCCATTGACCTTTGCGCATGACAAGCCGTGCTAAATCACTGGCTTCTCCTTGCAGTGGGTCCGTGTTGGACTCCAGAGCAGACTCTCTGTATTAGACTTGTCAAGTCCTAGGTGGCATCTCCAGGTGACCAGGGCCTCAGTGTCCCCCCTACTGCAAACACACACAGAAACACTTGCTCTCCCTCCGCCATCAGGGGGTCGAACTGACGGCACAGGTTCCTGGCCCAGCCATAGCCATATTGTCCGGTACGGCCCTTTTGAGAACTTTCGTTTTGGTCTTGAATGATTCCTTCTTGCGAAAACTCGATCCTCTCCGAGTGTTGATGACAAGCCTTTCATCTCTGAATGAGCACGCCCTTCCCCATTTGCCAAGCTGTCTCTCTGTATGTCTAACCAAGGTATGTCATTCTGTCTCTTAAGCCCTGGTCCAAAGTTCCTAATCCTGTGAGGTGACACACCATCTCATCTGTGTAGCTGGATGTCACCTCCTATTCCTTCTCTCCCTCCTGAAGGTCCTGATGTGGGAATAACATGAACAGCTGTACCAGAGCCCCTCCCAGCCAACACCTAGTGTGCTAGGCCTTGTGTTAGCACTTTACAGGCATTCCACCTAATCCTCACCTCCTCGTGGGCGTAAGGATTGCTGTCTTTCTGCAGACGAGGAAGCTGAGGCTCGGCCGTGCAGTGGCGCTTGGTAGTTAAGACTATAGTGGTGCTTCTTTTGTTTCCTTTCTGAGTTTGCAGTGATCCAAGGTCAACTGTGGTTCGAAAATAGGTGAATATTGTACAATAAGATTTGTTTTTTGGGGGGAGACCACATCACATAACTTTTCTTATATTTTATTATAGTATTTTATTACAGTATATTATTGCAATTGTTCTATTTTTGGATTATTGTTCATTTCTTACTGTTCCTAGTTTATCATTTAAACTTCATTATAGGTATGTATATATAGGAAAAGACACGGTATAAATACAATTCAGTACTGCCTATGCTTTCAGCCATCCACTAGAGGTCTTCGGATGTACCCCTCCCCCCATGGATAAGGGAGGCCTACTGTAGAAGCTTGAAGCCATAGAGACCCAAGATCGAATCCCAACTAGCTCTGGACCTTGGACATGTTACTTAATCTCTTTAACCTTCAGTTTCTAAAAACGAAAGGAGGTAATATAAAGAGTTCATAGAGTCACTGTGAAAATCAAATGAGAGCATGTTATTTCACAATTGTTACTATGTGCTAGACGTTCTGCTATCGTAAATACCAGCTCATTGCAAATGCTGTTGTCCTTGCCGTCAACACCACCGCCGTCCTTCTAAGGCTGCGTAACCCGTATGTAGCGGAGCCCCGCCTGACTTCAAAGCCTGTCCTTCAGCCATCCCACACTGTTGCTCCCAAGTTCATCCCATCTTAGACTTGTTGGTCCCTAAGTGTGCTCTCCTGGCCTTCCCTGGTTGTGCTACTTGGCCCTGTGTGGGCACTGGGCTCAAGCTAGCGCTCGGAAGTTTCTCAGCCCCTTGGCCAATAACCACTCATCAGTCATTGACTGAGCAGTTCCCAGAGGCTCGATTGGCTGGGCAAGAGTCTGGACAATACCTCTGGGTGGTCAGTGTAATCTCGTTTACTGTGAAAATCAGGATCTCTTCTCCTATTGCTGTGTGTCCGCAGGATTGCCCTAATAAAGTAGGAGCAGTAGCAGAAAGGGTTTGTGTGTACTCCTCATCTTGTGGGGTCTCCGATCATTTCATGAAATTGGTGAAATTTAAAGACCCCTTTCTCCAGAACAATACCAGCAACAAAATGCTCCTCCCAAAGCTTGCCTGAGGCTCCCAGCAGAACATTTCGGACTCAGGAGGCCGGCGAAGTGCACTTGGTCATTCTGCTGCTCCTCACAGGGCTGTGGAGGGTTAGTGTCTCTGCAGGACTTCTGTATTGGAGGGTTCTGGGGCATCCTGGTAGCATTTGGGAATACCGGCTTCATTGATTCTAGCCGCCATTTGCATTTGTTTCCGCTATTGGAGAAAGGTACTCACACTGGAGCTGGCCGTCCGTCTCGAGGTGCACCTGCTGGCTTGCACGTATGTCTCAGCCAGAGCCTACATCTATCAGGGAAGCGGGGGAGGCTTTTTGGCCCCAAACTTCAGACGAATAGGAATTTTCTTGTGATTTATAGATTATAAAGGAGATAAGCCAACTCCTGCAGGGTTTAATGTTCTCACTGCAGGTAAACAGAATCTTCTACTCTCAAATTTAAAATTTGTACGTTCGATCTTAAAAAGCGTGGTGCCGCCCTTTTCTGTCTTTTCAGTTTTCAAGGTATGCTTGGGGAGAGGGCGGATTCCAAGCACCTTAACGCCCCAACATCAAATTTGCTTGCAGGCCTCTCCTTGGAATCTTTCCAGGAGTCAACCTGCTGTTTCTAACAGTGACAAGAATGACGGTTACTGCCGATGGCTCCACTCCCTGCCTGGCTCTGAGGCCCCGCAGGAAGACAGGACAGAACCCTTCTCTCGAGGAGCCCCGTAGTCCTCCTTCCTCTACCTAGTGTCAGTTTCTTTCGTAGGTAGACGTGAGACTTGGATTTGGGGTGCGAGAATCGGATCTGTCATGTATGAGATCATTTGGCACAGAGTTCTTTCCGATAAATAGTTGCCTGCACGTCCCAGTTTACCTCCTTCACTTCTCCTAGGTTATAAAGCAGGACGTGCCCCCCACCAAGGCAGGATTAGAACTCTTCACGCCTGCCTCTGTATTCCAGCACCGCATGCGTTGGTATGCAGCCTCAGGCAAAACACCCTTCCTCCCTGGGTCTTGGTTTTCTCGTTGTACAGGAGAGCCCATAGTTTGACCATGTCCCATTGCGGTGAGGACAGAGGGAGGCCAGTGTAGAGAGCCGTGTCCAGAGGCCCAGCAGGTATCTGACTCTTTGGTGGATAGTTATTGAGCACCCACTAATGGCCAATCGCTGTCCTTGATGCTCTGGAAACAGTCAAGAACAAGACAGGGTCTCTGTTGTCCTAATGCTCCTACGAAAGGTTATTTCAGTCATTAAGACCGTGGGACCTGGGGGTTGCCTCGGAGCTGGGGGTTGGGGAGAGACCTCTCTGAGGAGGCTCAGTGCTCTGCGACCTCCAGGCCGCAAGTTTTCCAGCACTTTCTTTCAAACATTTTGTCCTTCTAAGTCTATGGTCCCAGCTTTGAGTCTGGGTGCTCCGGCCACACAGTGCTTCCGTTCGCCACTGGGTGCACTTGTTCACTAAGAGCTCCCGTTCAGTTTAAGCTCCTGGGAGGGGGACCCAGGTCACAGGGTCTCCTCCAAGGGGGAGGCGGGTAAGTGCTTCTCTGGGAAGTACTCACTCAGGGTCACCGAGCGCTGGACGAAGCGCTTTGTGTGAGGAGGGGAGACAGTTCGTTTCTAGCCTGAGCCCATTTTGCTCCAGTGCTGTTTGAGTGTTTTGGTTTCTAAGGAGCTAGACGTAATTCTCTCTCTGTGAGCGTGTGGCTCGCTGCAGTCCCCTCAGCGTGTGGCTCGCTGCAGTCCCCTCAGCGTGTGGCTCGCTGCAGTCCCCTCAGCGTGTGGCTCGCTGCAGTCCCCTCAGCGTGTGGCTCGCTGCAGTCCCTGGGTTCTCTGCGCGCAATACTCTCAGGGCTTGTTGAAGCACCCGTGGGCCAGTGGCCAAGACAGTCCCAACTCCTGCCCTGGCATTCGAATAGCAGAGCAGTAAGCCTGACACCCACTGGCAACCATATTGCCCCTCTCGGGGACGGCATAGATGCCCAAACGGCCCTCGTAGCCCATTGTCTTAGGCAGCAGTTACCCACACTGAGAGACAAGGAAGCCACTGAACAGAAGGACAGGCTGCCTCTGACTCACCTGGCTTGTCGGTTTGGTGACCTACTTCTGTTTGACCTGGATTTGCTCAGCACAATTAAAGACGCTGTCATTGGACATTCTTCAGCTCCCCAATTGAAGTCCAGCATGTGACAGCCTGGGCTCTTAAACGTACACAGGACCTGGCAGATGGAAGGATGGGCGGGAGGTTAGTTTTTCACTTACCTCGGAATTGTAATTCTATCACAAGGAAAGGGCTTAATTTCAAGAACATGGAACAATTATTTGAGACTAGATGCGATGCCAGAGCAGCAGGCCTTGATTCCTGCTACGGGCGGCTTAATCAGGAAATGGCCTAGATGGCCGCCTTTCAAGTAGGTCCTTGCAGTCGCTTGGCAACAGCACAGGGTCATAATTGGAAGAATTTGGCTCTGAGTGTCGGTGGGTGTTTACAGTGCACTATAGGGCAGGGCTTCTCTTATTTATAGAATATTTTGAGCAAAAAAGCAACAGAAGGCTGAAAAGCCACTAAATCTCGATTTATTTTTAACAAATTCCATTTTTCCCCTCATCCCAGAAGGAGGACTGAGTTATTAAAAAACAGTAAAAAATACATCATTGCAGAGTATGCCATATCTAATTATGGGGCTGCCAGCGTCGGCCCGCAGCCACATTGGAAGAGCTTTGCAAATCAAGCAGCCATTCAATCCGTGAACTTATATGACTCCTCTTCTTCATTTAGAGGGAGGGCGCAGTTATTGGCAAGTGAGTGCTGACCGGGAAGAGTTCTTCCCTGGCTGAAGAGGAGCTGGGAGGTGTATTTAGAGAATAGTGAGCTCATGCTCTCGAAGGGAGGTAAGGTCATTCCTCATGCCCCAGCACCCGCCCCACAGCTCCAACTCCCCACTTCAGGTTCCGGCTCCTGGCAGGGGTGCGACTGTGCCACCCCAGCCCTGAGTGACAGTTACCCACACTGTCATAAAATACATAACCTGGGCCGGCAGATAGCGTAGCGGTTTTGTTACTGGGCTCCCGCATGACCAACTGTGGTTCCAGCCCTGGACCCAGTGGCTTGAAACTCACACCGGGTGCGTGTGCGTGCGTGCCCAAGATCCCAGGAGGAGAATGGAGGAGAAGGGATTGTGGCGTGGCCATCCCACCAGGGAGTGATTTCTCACTTTCTATCTTACAGTCTTTCTCTTCTCCTCCCCCCACCCCCCCAGTGAACACATCTTAAGGCAAAAACTTCTACCAAAAAAAAGGGATAGAACCCAGCACTTTCTGCCTGTGTTCTGGTAGTGTGTTGAGGAGAATGGGACTTCAGAGACCGCCTAGTTTGAACACATCTTTCTAGAATTGGGGAAATTGAGGCCCAGTGAGGGCCGTGACCTGCCTCGGGTCCCACTGCAGGTCTTGGCAGATGCAGGCTGGGGTGGTGGTTTCTGCTTTTCCCATGGAATGGCCGACAGGCGGTGGGTTAGGCAGCTCTGATCGCCATGCTCCAAGGGGTAGGTCAGGGAGAGGCTACCCTGCACTTAGGCCGCCCAGGGACATGTGGACAGCAGGTCTTGAGTGCCGGAAGTGGCGAGTGCGGGGAGCGTGGAGCTCTGTGTCTGACTGGGGTGAGGGTGAAATGGGCTGCTCTCTGGCCCACCTGGGGAGACTGCAGAGATGCTGTAAAGCTCTGCCGTGGGAAGGGTGTGGCGCTGCTGTGTGTGCCGGAGGAGGGAGGTGTGGAGTGGAGAGCGGAGGGTCACAGTGTGGGTAAATACTGTCACTCCGAGGATCCCTGTGGGTGGATCGTTGAGGTTTTATGGGGGCATGGGCCAGCTCGGGCCTGCTGGGATGGCACGTGGGCGGCAGGAGTGCTGTCTGTCCCCGGCCCGCCCTGTTAGGTGCTGTAACTGACCCTGCTGCTCTTTGCTCAGACCCCCTGCGTCTGTCCTCTCAGCATTCTGGCAGGAGCGTCAGTGGACTAGAGAAGGCGTGTGAAACGGACCCTGCCCCTGCCCTGCCCTGGCTAGGGCTATGTGGTGGGTGCGGTGCCTGGGCCTGAGTGAGTTCTGAGTGTGAGTTCTCTTCCTGAGGCTGGGTGGGGACAGAGGGAGCTAGGGTGACCTTAGGAGGGAGGCTGGACTGTGAGCATTCTGGGGAAGGCACCCCAGCAGTGCTAGAGGCCAGTGGTTTCAGAGCATGAGCATGGGCCAGGAGGAGGTGGTCTGGGCCAGGAGAAGGGCTGAAGCAGTCAGGGAGAAGTGGAACGAGTGGGAGAGGAGTGGTGCGGGGAGGAGGCCGCAGTGGGGTGTGGCTGCGGACAGACTGGGCAGGCTGGAGGGGAGGAGGGAGGAAGCAGGGCTGGGGGCAGATCCAGCGGCTGGGATCCCAGAGCTGCACCTGGGTCCCTGAGCACATCCTCTCTGAGAAGCAGTGGTCCCCAAGGTCACCTCTGTACACTTTTCCCCCTTAATCTTCGATGCCTACAGCCTCTTGCCTGCTTTTGACTTCTCAGAATGGAGAATACATAAATCCACAGTAACAAGTTTAGAAGAAAGACTTGGAAAACAGCTGATCAATTTTAGTTGGAGAATTTTATATTTTTTTCTTGGATTTGTATTAGAGTTTTAGTACAACCTAGTAATATCCTTTGTCAGTAAAACAGTTTCTAGCTTGAAGACTGATTTTAGGGGTTTATTTCTTGTTGTTTTAGTTTTTTGCCATAGGGCTCGTGTGCTTGCTAGAGAGAGAGAAATCACCGCCTAGCGGGGTGGGGAGGGGACGGCCATGCTGCAATCCCTTCTCCATTCTTCTCTCAGGATTTTGGGTATGCCTGCACATGCACCTGGTGTGATTTTCAAGCCACCAGATATAGGACTCGAACCACAATCAACCTCGTGGGAGTCCAGCACCTTAACCACTGTGTCACCTGCTGGCCCCTATTTTTCATTTTTATGGTTCATAACAGCAACAGTGGTTCATGACGAAGGATGCCGCCAGGTGCCCTAGCTCTGAGTCAGCGTTTATGGAGCAGGCTCTCCTCTCTCTGTCGTGCTCCTTCTCAGCCATTGCATTGTGTTCTGGCGCCTCTGCTGTGTGCGGCTCAGCCCGGAGACTTACCTTGGTAAGGCCCAGATCCCAGGATTACGTCATGGTTTGGTGACACAAAGGTGGTAAAAGACTCTGTGGAGGGACAGCCCTGTATCCTAGTGGTTAAGGCAGCCAGACCCCACATGGTCAACTGTAGTTTGAATCCCAGCCCTGGTACCTTGAAAAACAGACCAGGTACATGTGTGTGCATGCCCCAAATCCCAACAGGGTGGGAAACAGGGAAGAAGAGATTATCACATGACCACACCCCATTAAGGGTGCTTCTCCTCTCCCCCTCTGTCTCTCTGTTGAGTGTACATCCCCTCTGGCAATTAAAGAAAAATAAAGATTCAGTAAAGAACACCAAGACTTTGCCTGAGAGGAGGTTGAAGCTGCTGTGGGCTGACTGGAAGGACCCTAGGCCTCCGGTCCCAGACACACCCAGGGAGTTGCCTGGCCTGACCTCAAGTGTGTGCCCCAGGTCATAAGGGCAGTAGTAGTTGACACTGTCTTTAAATTCCCCAGAGTAAGAAAATGCTGATAGTCTGTCGTCACAGCCCATCGCCTCTCGCTCTCTCTGAATCTCTGTGCCGGCACCCAGAGGGGGTTGAAGAAGCACTTTTGGTTCCTTGAGCCATCCGGAGGCCACCACCACCAAACCGTGTTCTGGGAGCCTTGAGTAGGTCTTGCCTATGTGAATATTGGTCAAAGTCCGCCTCCCTTCTCCAGGCCTGCCAGCCACACCCTGTTACCAGCACCTCTTGGTCACTGTCAACATGATGGATAGCCCAGTGGGAAGGGCATCAGAGTCACTCCCTCTGGCCACCCTCCAGGGCAGGAAACACCCCCCTTTCTATGCCCCAGGCACCCTGTTCCTCCTCCATGGACGCTCTGACTCTTAGAAATTCTTTCTTTATTCTGTCCCCAGATCTGCCTCTTGGCAGTTTTCCTCGCTGACCTAGTTCTGCCTGTGGAAGCCGCAGAACAAAGGTCTGCAGGCCTGGCAGGATTCCACCGGAGACACTTGAAAGTAGGGCCAGCCCGGCAGTGCTGTGGCTCAGTGCCGTACAGGGGGGCCGAACCCCACACTGTGGAGTTTGAATCCCAACCCCACAGCCTGAAGAACATGCTGTACATGTGTGCGTGTCCAGGGCCTCAAACCAGCCATGTGGGATGGAGAACTGGAGGAAAAGAGACTGCTGTGACCAGGCCCTGCTGGGGTGTTCTCTCTCTCACTCTCTCTGTCTCTCTCGCACATGGCATTAAAAAAACAGTAGGTGGCACAGAGGTTGACATGGCTGGATCCTACACGGCCAGCCACGTGGCTCGAGTCGTGGACTCTGCAGCTTGAAATCATACCAGGCACATGTGCACGCATGCCCCAAATCCGGAGAGGAGACTGGAGGAGAAAGGATTGCAGCGTGGCCATCCTTCTTGGGCAGTGCTTTCTCACTTTCCCTCTCTTTCTGATGAGCATATGTTCCCTATAGCACAACACTTAAAAAAAATGACAGAGAGAAGAGCTTTGAAAGCAGTGCTCCCGGACACGCGTCTCTTCCCCGCCCACCTCCTCTGCCTTCCTCCAGAGGGTCTGCATTCTCCAGTGCCTTCAGCCATTCTTCACACGGCACAGAGGTTAGTCCTACGGGAGGTGACACTGCGTGCCTGCTGCATGCCAGGCAGTCGCCTTGTGTACAACTAACAGCCACCCTGCAATCACACTGCTGCCATGACCCCGTTTTACCAAGGAGACAGGAGCAAGAGGTCCAGTCTTGGCCAGAGCCGCACGCGTAAGCGGCAGGTGGAGAGTGGGTCCCTCTGAGCTCTGGTGCCCTCACACCTCATGACCCCTCCACCCAGTGCTGAACGGAGGCCATGGCGCACTTGGGCTGGCCCAGCTCTAATAACTTATTTTGCAAGAACTCAATCAACAGAAGCCTGAGTTGAACCATTTTCTGTGAAACCGCGTCAGAGTTTGTCCTGACGGAGTGAACTGCAGGGCAGAGGCCTTCGCTGTCACTGGCAGACGGTTTCGTCTCAGCTCTGCCAGGACCCTGCAGGGTTCACAAGGTAGGCTTAGATCAAGGTGGCGCACACGGACAGTTAATGCTTTCCTTTTCTGGACACGGTGTCTACTGGAATAGCTTTCTTTTTTTTGGAGAGGATTTTGCTATAGGGCGCAAGCGCTCGCCAGAGAGACAGAGAGAGACATAGAGACAGAAAGCGAGAAATCACCCCTCAGGGGGGATGGCCATGCCACAAGCCCTTCTCCTCCATTCTCCTCTCGGGATCTTGGGCACGCACACACACGCGCCCGGCGTGAGTTTTAAGCCACCGGGTCCGGGACACGAACTGCGGTCGACCACGTGGGAGTCCAGCGACATAGCCATTACGCTAACTGCTGGTTCCCAATAGCTTTCTTATTTAAAGTGCTTCGTCATGATTTTATGGCCCAAAAACAGAGAGGCAGAGAGGTCTAGGAGCCGTCAAACCAGATCACTCCTCAAACACCTCATTCACTCTCGCAGTCACAGGTAGAAGGATGTCACAGTCACCTACCCAGCAAGGCTGGGATGTACATACCAAACACACATTTTCCTGAACTGACTCCTGGTGACTTGGGCCAGGCTTCCCAGGGGGTCTAAGGAGACATGTCTGTGACTTCATCCAGAGTCTGTGCCTTTTTTAAAAATAATTAATTGATTAATTAATTCTTTTTGTTGGAGAGTATTTTGCTGTAGGGCATGTGTGCTTACCAGAAAGACAGAGAGACAGAAAGCGAGAAATCACCCCCCCCCCGGGGGGAGGGTATGGCCCCTCCATCCCTTCTCCTCCATTCTCCTCTTGGAATCTTGGGCATGCACACACATGTACCCAATGTGAGTTTGAGCCACTGGGTCCGGGATTCGAGTCCAGCGACATGGCCATTATGCCATCTGCTGGTCCCCAGGGTCTGTGCTTTGTGTGCTCAGAC